>NW_026990248.1:0-219000 GCF_963921805.1 Phalacrocorax carbo | reverse complement strand
TCACAACACACCAACAACATACAATCAGATCTAGCAGTGCTTCACAATTATTTTGCACACTTACAGAAAGACTGCAAAGACAAAGCAAAGTTGACTCAGTATCTAAGAATGTCCTTTATCAAGTTACAGAACTAAAATATCATTATTTCCCCCCTCATTTCAAAACAACAACTGTTTATTTAACTACTGGAGGATAATATAATTGGCAATACAATACCAATCAAGGTATTTTAGATACAGGATGGAGAAAGGTACTTGCACTCATAACTTGCATGCAGTCAGAGGACAAACCAAGGAGTCATAATTGGTGTGAGGATGTTGGCTGTATGGTTTCAGGATCAAGGAGGCTCATGAGAGGGGAAAAAAAACAGGCTACGAAGGATGAGAAGCAGGAGAGGGTTAACTGTGGGAAAGGGTAAACTTCTGCATATATTGTGTATAATTATCACTCCTGCTGAATTAAAAGGGGTGGGTATGGATTTAAAATACAGTACTTATAATAGTTTGTTGACCTACTGCTGCTGTGTGAGTGACTACAAAATAAGCATAACATAATACATGGTAACATAGATGACTGTGGTATCAAGCTAAATAATTTCAAATTAACAAGTACAATAATTATCTTAGGCCTCAAAATTTCATATGAAAAATAAATTATTTTTAAAACCAGGCTCCTATCTCCTTTCATCCTAAATAGATTATATTTAGACTTTTTCAGTAAACTTATTTTAAGCATTATGTGGTATTTAAAAGACACTGAGCAACATAAAAGTGAATTTTCAATTCTTCCATTCTTCTTTCAATTCTTATCTTGTAAAGATTACAAAATACAGAAAAATTAAACACTATAGAAATCACGTCTAAGTTTTCCACATCTGCTCATTGCTCAAAACTTGCTTCTGTTCCATAACAGACCATCAGTTTGTGTTGCTGTCTTCTAATCTGTATTGCACGCTACCCGTGTACCTGATTCTATATAAAACAAAGGATTGCAAAGGGTTAATTCAGAGACACTACAGATAGGGAACTATGCCGTTGACTCTACCAATCCTATTGTGTCCAAGCTTCATCCATAGTCCAACATCATACACAGGCAAATAATCAGCCACAAAACACACTAACCAACTGCTTGGGTACAAACAGGAAAAAAAAAATTTCAATTTTCTGACAGGATGTGGTACTAATTTTTCCCCCTTCCCCTGGCAGGTCATTAGAAAGCTCTTTATAAAGGCTCTTTTACTTAAAGCTTTAAATGAAGATACTTAGTTCACTGGGAGAAGAGATGGCACTTCAGGTACTCATGAAACAAGCAACAAAAGAAGCATAGGAGTATGCCAAGGGAGTTATTAAGAGAATGGTTCAAAAGGAGTGAAGGGGGTGGAAGTGTAGGAAGAGACAAGAACAGACGTAGGCTGAAACCTTAAGAGTCTGCATTAAGAAATGCAAACTCGATATACAAGAAATAAAAAATCATGGGGGGATATGACATCAGAGGAGCTACAGAGGAAGGTAGGAGTGGTGGCAATTTGGATGGACTTTACAAATCAATCAAGTAACCAGAAGAGGAAAAAAGCTACTCTGCCTGTGGCAGCACTCAGGCAGAAAGATTCTCAAGCATGACTAAAAAGATCAGAACCAAGAAGAATAAAACCATCAGGTAAGTAGAGAACTGCTCTCCAGTCATAAGCAAAAATACAAACCACATACTGAAAACTGCTTTGGAAAAACATTTTAAGAGCAATTTTTTCTAGCAATTAAAAAGAAGGAAGAGGATGTACCTGTTGGGACTCTTGAATAAAAACATTGTAGGGAACAATTTAATTAATTTCTTCTCTATTTAAATAACCTGCAAACCAAACAACTGTTTCCTGACACATTTATGTTATGGGCACAACCCAAACATCGCAGTGGTCTACCCTTGAACATGTAAACTGGAAACCAGAAAGGAGATGTGTGTTGCAGCAGCACACTGAGCTGTGTGTAACCTCATCTTACGCAGCAGCAGCAATGTGTTTAGGCTATGCTGCACCAAGTTACAGAGACATGCTCTTTTACTGCCTCCGTGAGATCCATGCACACTGTCACAGACCATAAAATCTTTTCTGGCAGACCACTTGCGGCCTGAACTTTAATATCCCCTAGGGATGCTGCCAGTGAATGGATTTCACAAAAGAGCAAAATAAATAGTATCAGTTTTAACAGCAAGTGACTTGCAAAGTGTTATTTAGTTTATTGGGAAAAAGAAGATAACATATACCATTACTGTTAGCAATACATTGTATTTTATTCTTATTATACAGAAAAGAAAAACCTTTAGGAAGAATTTTTGTATGTAATACACACCACTAAAACATATCTGGTGTGGGGAAAAGAGCAACCACCAACCAAAACACAGTATAACCAACATGAGAAACCTTTTTCCTAACCAAAAATGGCATCGAGTCTTTCATATTCTTCAGGTGGTACCTCTATAGCAAACCGTCCACCCACAAAAGGTCAGAATCTAGTCATGCTATTCAGGAAAAATACATTAGTCAACATACTTGGAAAAGTATACACTACATTACAAAAATTTCTACCTAGGCCGCTCCTTTTTATCACAGAATCCTTGAAACTGGGAGGGACCTCTTGAGACTGCCCAGTCCAACCTACTGCTCAAGCAGAGTGACAGAGCAGGTCACCATATCCACCGAGTGATCACAGAGAGTAAAATGCGCACATAGAAGTATTTCTTACAACATTTTAACTAGCTTGAAGCATTATCAAATGGGGCACTACTTGCTTTATTTTTTATTTTTTAAAAAGAGCATCAACAAAAGCAAAGAGAATTGACTAAGTGCTACTTTTATGACACTATGTCCTGCAGGGAAGGTATCCCTGCAGTGCCTGTGGACATAGTTGCCTCAGATTCTAACACATCTTGAGATGGACCGTTTGTGATAACAATCCAAGCAGGTCTGCAGACAGCTTTTCTATACTGAGCATGCACACTTGTATGGTTTGTTGAAAAATAAATGGGCTACAAGTGTGTTTGTTAAGAGAGGTCACACAGAAGGCAACACTTCCTAAGGTTTCACGTACAGTTTATAGAAACTGAGACTCACTTGCCACCCCAGATGCAATTCCATAAAGCAGTCCTCTTCCATCTGTTTGCTGCTGAAAGACATGGGTCCCTGGAGGAGGGCTCCTTTCTTGTCTAATGAAATGATATAGTAAAGTTTTCACAAGTCTGCTGGTATATGGGAGACTGAAAAGGAAAAGAAAACAGCTTTAGTTGACTCACAACTTGCAAAATTTGGCACAACAAAGCCCAGGCAGGGTGCAAAGGCTGGTGTTTGGCATTAAGCACAGACAGTAACTCTCCCAGTCTTGAGCAGACTGGAAAGGGAAAGAACGCCATGGTCTTGCCCATGCAAAGCGGCACTGACTTCAGCAGGGCTCTGCAGGGGCACCTTCAACAGCAGGATCATGGAAACTATTTTTTGTTTTCTTTTTTCAATACTACTTTTAAATCAATAATTTAATTCATTGAATTGTTGTGCTCTTTTACCTCAAGACACACCTGGAAAAATATTTCTGCAAGGGAAACAAACATATTCATTTAGTTTTTGCTCCATGCTTCCATTACATAAGACAGGTAACAATATTATTTCTCCACCCTCTCAATATTTTTGTCTGTGTGTGTAGCTGGGGCCAATTTGCAAAGACCAGTGAAACACCTCACCTCAAATTGATGATTTTGACAAATACATGTAAAATTTGTTGGATTTAAATAAAAGGTTACAATATTTCCAAAACAGAGAAGGATTTCCACAGAAGCAAATGGTTGGTTCCCATCCCCATATGATTTAGAGGTGAACAGACGGGGGCCATGTTAAAATCAACTCCAGTCCCCTCTAACCAGTACCCCCCCCAATTCTTCCCATTGCCCTACATTCCCAGCCACCAAATTCCCACCCCTCTCTCCAGACACTAGGTACTTGCGATTCCCAACTCAGATCTCTTAGACCACGTATTACCTTTTCTCCCAAACATTCCCCAAACCCTCACTTCCTTCAGTCCAGAGACTAAAGTACCACCAAACCCCACAAATACTAAGGCTCTGCCTCTACCCTGATGCAGTTTCAGGCTGAAGCCTGCCCTGTGCTCCCTCTGCCCGCAGCCAAGTCAAGCCTCCCTCCTTTCCCTGTGTGCCACCCCGGAGCAGTAACTCTCTTATATCTAGTAGAAATTTCAGAAAACCAGACAATTGATACACTTCCCAAAAATCTCCCCGCATGGAATTTAAAGAGGATGAATAGTAGCCTGACCAAATTGCTAAACAGCCACCATGACAAAGCATTTAAACAAAACCAACTCATATGACAGAGTTTACCACCTGCTAACTATTTCCACTATTGCAGCTTAAAACTCAACATAGTACATATGTGCAGTCTTCTAAGGGGCTGCTATTTATTTGTTTCACAAAAAGGCTCATTAGCACTTCTGAGGTACGGGTGTTCTCTAGACTGCAATGTTATAGGAAAAGACCCATAGCTGAAATGAAAAAACCATCCTGAAAAGTAAAAGCTGTTTTAAGTTAATGAAATTACCCTCAAAAATGGTTTCCAAAATAGTTTTGCTGAAGTCAGGACTGTGAGATTTAAACCCAAAACCTTCCAACAGCCTTTACAGATGTTTGCTTTTATGTTCTGGTTTTTTTCTGAGCAGAAGTTTTCCATCAAAACGTATTTCGCTGCCTTTTGTTTTCAAGTACAAACAGTCTAAACAAGCGATGAGAAGCATTTGCTTTGCCATGAGTTACCACCCCAGAACACGACATACCATTGACCGTGCATCAGGTATTTGTGAATTATGTTATCTCGTAGAATTTCTTTGTGGAATAATTGACAGGAGAGGAAGACTATAAGAGTTGTCACAGCTTCCAAAGAAATGCTGTACGTAATATCTCTGCAGGAAAAAAGGAACATTTATAAAGATTAATCTACTGTATTTGTTTACAAACTGACTTCCAAGAACACTTGGTAGCTTCACCTGAGATTATGCGCTGCTTAGCACAGTAAGTTTCAATTGAGCACACATAAACAACAAATTAAAAAAACCCAGACTCACTTCATACCATCAATGGGTTGTTTTTCTTAGACATAAGCATCTTTTTTTTTAATATGCCAAAAGACAAGGCAATGTAAAAACACTGAAGTATTGCCCAGAATATTCCAGCTACTATTCTCAGACTACACGTCAGTCTAAAAATAATAAATATATCTCAAAAGCGCATCCTTTGTCTTGTTAAATAAAACTGTCACAAAACCATCATGCTAAGTTAGGGACATGTCCAGCTAGCCAAACATAGCTCCACCTGCCAGGAAAAGTGGATCCCTAAAAAAAGGAATATAACACACAAATGTCAGTTTAAGTGTAAGGAATGCTCAGGGTATCAAGATACTACATACAGTTGTTCAGTTCTCAACAGTATTTTTGAGATAACAATGAAGTCTAAAATTTCAAGATATTACAGCCAATCCCAAAGAAAGTGCGTTAATGATTAAATATTGACACGAGATAGTTTAGCAAAGCTCATTAAGTTAAGGCTAATTAGGAAAGGCTGTGCAGCAAAATGGATGAGAGACACACCCACTATTTGGGATATCTTGTGCTTTCTGTTCCCACCTCTGCCTATAATGACCTTGTTCCATATCTTATTTTTAAAAAGGCAAAGAAAAATGGTGTTTGCCTCCTTAATCAGTAATAAGTTGCAGACTATAAGAAACCTTTTAAAACACAATGAAATAACTTGGACATGAGCCAGTATCATTCTTGCTTTCAAACAAAGACCATTTTCACCTCCTCTAAAAGTAAGGAGATACTTCATTCAGTGCAAAAGTATGTGGTGATGGAGCCCACCCCTCCCCCGGGCCACTCTGGGATCCCAGAATAAGCCCTATCTTGCTGTTATCTTGGTCTTAATGACTCGGGTGCCAGGAAATCTCTGTCTACACCTGAGCCATCTCCTCCCTGACTTGTGTACCAGAATTGTGGCCAGAATGTAAAATACTGACCAAAGCTAATCATCTCAATCCTATAAATAGCGATCCAAGAGGGAGACCCTTTGAGCTCTCCATGACCACAGTGGGCTCTGTGACCCTGTATCTCCCCCTGGGCTGGGACGCCTCTCAGGGGAGATTTCGCGAGGATTGAAGGATCGTCTGCTGACAATTTCACGAGGACCGAAAGGTCTGATTTCATGAGGTTTGCTGGCCGTATGCTGATGAAAGCCAGCACATAAGAGTAATTTATGAAACTCACAGAAAGAGAAATTTTACTCACAGGTTAACCTTGGTGCATGTGTGTGCGTGTGCAATTTGACTATATACATATATTATCCCGATTCACATAAACCATTGACCAAGTCTCAGACTAAGATTGGACCTAACCGCACCTAGACTTCTCTCTGAAAGAAGTTTACAAAGCAAGGGGGTCTATTCTGAACCTTGTGACTCAATGGGAGGGTCCTCCTTATTCCCTGCATCCATAATCCCTCTGAATCATTCTAACTTGAGTATAACTCAATTTTTCTTGGTGCACTTCTATGTAAGTAATAGAGTGAACTTTGCCATTCTTGAATATTTAACCAAGTCGCTATGTTGACTGTAAAAAATTCCACCACACTGCTATTTTAAGTTGGCTAAAACTGTTAAGAATTAAACAACCTAATACTGTGATCTAGCTCAAAAATATTAATAAATCTTAAATTGCTAACTAAAGCTGCGTAACAAATCATATTCCCGACAATTTGGTGTAGTTGGCAGGATACACAAGGTTGTGTACAACTTTTTGTAGTTGAGGACAACTTTTTGATGCAGGTGGTGGAGGAGCCACTAAGTCCAAAGCACAGCACTATACCAGCTACAGTGAAGAAAATTAACTCTATCCCAGCTAAAACCATGACAGATGTGCTGCTCGACCTTATCCTAACAAACAAGGAAGGTCTGGTTGAGGATGTGAGGGTTGGGGGTAGCCTTGGCTGCAGTGACCATGAGATGGTCATGTTCAGGATACTGTGAGGTAGAAGCAGAGCAACGAGTCGGGTTACAACCTTGGACTTCAAGAGGGCCAACTTTGGCCTCTTCAAAGACCTGCTAGGAGGAATCCCATGGGCTAAGGCTCTAGAAGGCATGGGGGTCTAAGAGAGCTAGTCAGTATTCAAGGACCACTTTCTCCACGCTCAAGATTGGTGCATCCCCAGGAGGAAGAAGTCAGGCAGAGGAGCCAGGAGACCTGCATGGATGAGCAAAGAGCTTCTAGAGACACTAAAATGGAAGAAGGAGGTTCACAATATGTGGAAAAAGGGACTGGCCACTTGGGAGGAATATAGGAATGTTGTCAGGGTGTGCAGAGATGCGATGAGGAAGGCCAAGGCCCACTTGGAATTAAATCTGGCAATGCATGCCAAAGATAACGAGAAGGACTTCTTCAAATACATCAGCATTAAAAGGAAGACTGGGGATAGAGTGGGCCCACTGCTGAACAAAGAAGGGGCCCTGGTGACACAGGATGCAGAGGAGGCAGAGTTACTGAATGCCTTCTTTGCCTCGGTCTTCACTGCTAAGGCTGGCCCTCAGGCATCTCAGCCCCCAGAGGAGAGAGGACAAATTGGGACAAAGGAAGACTTACCATGGGTTGAGAAGGATTGGGTCAGAGATCACCTAGGCAAACTGGATCCTTGCAAATCCATGGGCCCCTATGGGATGTACCCACGAGTCCTGAGGGAGCTGGCGGATGTTCTTGCCGAGCCACTCTCCATTATCTTTGAAAGGTTGTGGAGGACAGGAGAGGTGCCCGAGGACTGGAGGAAAGCAAATGTCACTCCGGTCTTCAAAAAGGGCAAGAAGGAGGACCTGGGGAACTATAGCCCAGTCAGCCTCACCTCCATCCATAGAAAGGCGATGGAGCAGTTAATCCTGGAGGTCATCTCCAGGCATGCAGAGGGAAAGAAGGTTATCAGGTATAGCCAACATCATGGATTCACCAAGGGAAGAGCATGCTTGACCAACCTGATAGCCTTCTGTGATGGTGTGACTGGCTGGGTCGAGGAAGGGAAAGCAGTGGATGTTGTCTATCTTGACTTCAGCAAGGCATTCGACACTGTCTCCCATAGCCTCCTCACAGGCAAGCTAAGGAACTGTGGGTTGGATGAGTGGAGAGTGAGTGGGATAGAGAACTGGCTCAACAACAGAACTCAGAGGGTCGTGACCAATGGGGCAGAGTCTGGATGGAGGCCTGTAACTAGTGGTGTTCCCCAGGGGTCTGTGCTGGGTCAAGTCCTGTTCAGCATATTCATCAATGACCTGGATGATGGGATAGAGTGTAACCTCAGCAAGTTTGCTGATGATGCCATGCTGGGAGGAGTGGCTGATACACCAGAAGGCTGTGGTGCCATCCAACGAGACCTGGACAGGCTGGAGAGCTGGACCGAGGGGCCGAGGAGAACCTGATGGAATTCAACAAGATCAAGTGCAAGGTCCTGCACCTGGGGAGGAACAACCCCATGCACCAGTACAGGCTGGGGGATGAACTACTGGAAAATGGGTCTGTTGAGAAGGACCTGGGAGTGCTGGTGGACAACAAACTGACCCTGAGCCAGCACTGTGCCCTTGTGGCCAAGAAGGCCAATGGTGTCCTGGGCTGCATTAAAAGGAGTGTGGCCAGCAGATCGAGAGAGGTTATCCTCCCCCTCTACTCAGCCCTAGTGAGACCACATTTGGAGTGCTGTGTCCAGTTTTGGGCCCCCCAGTTTAAGAAGGATGTGGACCTCCTTGAGCAAGTCCAGTGGAGAGCTACCAAGATGATCAGGGGGCTGGAGCATCTCCCATATGAGGAAAGGCTGAGACCTGGGTTTGTTCAGCGTGGACAAGAGAAGACTGAGGGGGGATTTCATCAATACCTATAAATATCTAAAGGGTGGGTGTCAGGATGATGGGACTGGACTCTCTTCATTAGTGCCCAACAACAGGCCAAGGGGCAATGGGCACAAGCTGGAACATAGGAAGTTCCACCTCAGTATGAGAAAAACCTTCTTTCCTGTGAGGGTGACAGAGCAATGGAACAGGCTGCCCAGAGAGGCTCTGGAGTCTCCTTCCCTGGAGACATTCAAAACCCGCCTGGACGTGTTCCTGTGCCCCCTGCTCTAGGTGTCCCTGCTCAAGCAGGGTGGTTGGACAAGATGATCTCCAGAGGTCCCTTCCAACCCCTGCCATTCTGTGATTCTGTATTTGTGACAGTTTGGTGTAGTTGGCCATATCCACAAGCCTGCATTTGTGACAGAGTACCATCCTGCAATCCATTAGAAAAATTGTTACTAAGCACTTTTAGTGTTTCCCCCACTGTTACTATTTAACTTTCCCACTATGCTTCACAATCTGATACCATTAAGTTACAAGAGGCATCAATTATCAAGGTTTTCTGACCTGGAGAGTACTGGAAATTCAAAATCTATTTATACATCTCAAATTCAAAGATTTTTATAGTTATCTCTATTTCAAATAAAATTAATAAACAGCATCAATATGCTTTTACGCAGTGATGATACATTTTTCTTTGTTACAATGTCGCTGTTCAAAAAACTTATTCTTAGCAGTTGAAACAAGTATAAACAGAAAACTAAGCGCTCTTTCAAATAAGGACAACTTGAAAGCTACAGTGTGACCTCTGTTGAAACAAAATAAATGAGCCACAGAAAAGTCTGGCTAGAGTAACAGTCTTCATTAGTCTCAGGATCAGAACTGGTGTGATCCTTACCAAAATGAAGAGGATTTCATTTAGAAAAAATGGAGAAGAGAAGACTGAGGGGGGATCTCATCAATACTTAAATATCTGAAGGGTGGGTGTCAAGAGGATGGGACTGGACTCTTTTCAGTGGTGCCCAGTGACAGGACAAGGGGCGATGGGCACAAGTTGGAACACAGGAAGTTCCAGCTAAACATGAGGAAAAACTTCTTTCCTGTGAGGGTGCCAGAGCAGTGGAACAGGCTGCCCAGAGAGGCTGTGGAGTCCCTTCCCTGGAGATATTCAAAACCCGCCTGGACATGTTCCTGTGCCCCCTGCTCTGGGTGTGCCTGCTCAAGCAGGGGGGTTGGATGGGATGATCTCCACAGGTCCCTTCCAATCCCTATGATGAGCGTGAGCAAGTCTTCTTATAAACATGGGTGGCAGCCAGCGCACTCCCAAACTGTAGCACTGAGTTTTCCAGCTGTACTTATATTTGGAGTTTTATTTAGTTGCTTTAAATGCTTTCCTGAAGGCTCTGGTAGAGAAGCTGGTTGGAACTGCTGCAGGTACCAGTGCTTCACAAGTTTGGAGTGAAACTTAGGCCTAGCAGGGAAGCAGTAGATCTGTGATGACTTTGCTGTGCTAGCTATTCCTTCTTAGTTTTGTCTGGGACAAGAAACAGGAGACTGGGATCTTTATCTGGCATGTACGTGCAGCAGGCTGGGGAAAGGAGCAAGCGGGCATTTATTTGGATAGAAGGAAGTGCATGAAGAGGCTGGGGAAGATGCTGAGGTTTAGCTGTCGAGATGTAATTCAGTGATGGGACGGAGGGAATAATGAAAACTGGGACCGGGAAGAGAAGTGCATCCTTGCAGAGCTGGGTCCAGCATGTCTGCTGTCAGTCCAGTTGTGGTTCAGGCAGTGAATTCACCCCCTACCTCATCCTGTTCCATTGTAAATGCTCAGTTGTTGCCTTGTTAAATAGAGAGATGATGAGTTTTGCTGTGGTAAAGTTGACCCTTGTTTCCTGAATACTGGACTGAACATAACCATTCTGGATTTGACCCCTTGAGTGGTAGCAAGAAGTAGCTCTGAATCCCTCCAGCGAGGGATATGTCTTGTTGTGATATTTGCTGTGGAAACTGAGCTGTGTATGATCAATGAAGTGAGGGAACAGAAAGATGAAAATGGCCTTGTGTTTTAGGCAACTAAGTCCTGAAAAAAATGAGTTTTCCCTTTGCTCTTCTCTGCTTTTTTTTTATGCTAGGCAGATAATTTTAAAGGGGGATTTTCCCAGGAGCCAGTTCCTCATGTTCTCATGCCTTGCTTAGGAAACAGGTTCATTTTTAGTTTGAGTTGAGTCACAACAAGTCAACAGGAGCAGTGTGTTAAACTAGTTAGAATTTTATATCACTTAGCTGTTCTGGAAAAGTCAGTTATTGGATGCCTTGATCTGTCTTAGCAACATTAAAGGTCGCTTCTGTCAATGGCAGTCTGAATTTCTTCTTCCCCCTTTCCCCTCTATGTTGGGATGAAGTTCTGAGAATATGGCTTCAAAAGCATTAGTTAATATCAGTACCCTGATTAGCGCTATTTAAAAATACTGGAATCAAAGAAGCAAAGACTGGTGGCAAAAAGGAAAATTTGAGTACTCTCATTTGTGATAGGATCATCTGAGGCATAGAAAATATGGATGCCCATGAGTATGTGTTTTGGTATCATCTGCATAAACAAGAGGAGGGAACTGAGGCACAGTGTGGATTTTTGCAGTTGCCTGAAATTGTGAATCTTGTGGCTCATGATTGGAACAGACCAACATTGCAATAGGAGGAGAATGATAAAGTGTTGCCAACTTTTATTACCGCTTATTTCAGTAACTGAACTTCACATTTTTAAGTTAGGTCTTATGTTGTGTTTGAAGTGCAGCAGAGCCCATTTGCATGGAATAGCAGCGAATTGCCCATAGGAGAAGCCCTTGTACTTGGAGAAAATTTGCACTTAATGCGTGCATTAGAAATATGTCTATAAAATGACGAGTACTTAATGATTCTGCCTTATTTATATGTTTATGGTTGATATAAATAACTGTTATAATTATATAAAATATCATTTATATATACATAAATAAAACCCAAAATTTATCTATCCATATAAAAAAAAAAAACATTAAAGCAATATTTGGCCTTTTTGCTATGGAGAGGAATTCATGCTGGCAGCCCAGTTCTGTTGAGTGGGATTTAAAAGGTTTCTCTTCCCTCTCTCTGAAAGGGAGGTTAATCAAAGTGTGCATAAATTTGTGATAACAAACGCTTGCAATTCTCTGAGTGCACAGTAAACCAAAAATAATTTGAGGACAAGGTTATCAGGTGCTGTGGTTTAGCCCCAGTCAGCAACCAACGTGTTCCTGTGCCCCTGTTCTGGGTGTGCCTGCTCAAGCAGGGGGGTTGGATGGGATGAATCTGTGAATTTGTGAAATCAGTCTGATTTTTAGCACACTCGATTACTTCAGTTCTCTCAGGTGTGCTTCTAGAAATGCTGTAAATACCATGAACTGTTGTAAAACATGAGGAAGAAGAGTTTCATGCATCACAGTGTATAGACAGTTGAAGTTAAGCTCTTCGAAGCAGTAGCTCTAGGCCAGGGTTTCTGAGCAAAGAGCATGCTAGTTATTTGCTCTAAGTCAAGAGCAAACTGGAATCACGATTTCCTGGATTGCAATCCACACAACCATGCTACCTCTGATGCAGAAATGTTTTCGCAAATGTTTCTCGGTTTGGATTTGGTTTGGAGGGGTGTCATGGTTTCAGCTGGGATAGAGTTAATTTTCTTCACTCTAGCTGGTATAGTGCTGTGCTTTGAAATTAGCATGGAAAAAAAAAACCTGTTGAGATAACACACAGATGTTTAGGCTGTTGCTGGGTAGCGCTTATACTAGTCAAGGACATGTCTAGCCTCCCATGCTCTGCTGGGTGCACAAGAAGCCGGGAGGGGAGGGGGCACAGCTAAGAGAGCTGATTCAAACTGACCAAAGGGATATTCCATATCATGTAACGTCATGCCCAGTATGCTACCTGGGAGGGACTGGCCGGGGGAGGGAGGTGGCAATCGCGGCTCGGGGACGGGCAGCGTCGGTCGGCGGGTGGTGAGCGGTTGTATCGTTCGTGTTTCTGCGTTTTTTTTTCCTGTTTTCCCTTTCCTTCCTTTTCCCTTTTATTATATTAACATTATTGTCATTATTATCATAGTCATTTATCATCATCATTTTATTGTAATCATTAAACTGTGCTTATCTCAACCCACAAGTTCTTTTGCTCGTCCGATTCTCTTCCCCATCCCACAGGGGTGGCGGGGGGGTGAGCGAGCGGCTGCGTGGTTTTCAGTTGCCAGCTGAGGCCAAACCACGACAGTCTATTTTTTGGCGCCCAACGTGGGGCACGAAGGGTTTGAGATAATAACAGTTGCTGGTCACAGCATTGATTCATCTGCTCGCAGTATTAGTTTGTCCAGTCTTTACCATGCTGATTGTAAAGTACATGTTAAAACTTGCTGTTGGTTCTGTCAGTTGGCTGTGCTCTGCAGTGATTAGAGATATTTTGCCTAGGAGACTTGTTATTAAAACACTGGCCTTGACTGTTATCAGTTATTTAGGTCTTGCGTGGAAGCCGTTACTGTACTACAGCTACCACCTCATGGAGGCAATTAGCAATTTTACCTCCTCCTCTGAGGAGTTTTTTATGGAGGAAATACAGAATGGCACCGTAGCTACCATCTTATATAATGTCTCCTCCTTCATTACAACAACTTTTCAGTATCTTGAACATCCTTGTGTAGTTAAGATGTTTTGTTGTGTTTTTTTCTCACACATGATTTAAGTATTTGAATCCGTAACATTTTAAGTTATAGGTCAGGAAGAGATGTACTGCTTAAATAATATTCTTCCTTAAAATCATCAAATGCCTTTTAATTACTTCTAGGTTTTGTGAGTTACCTGACCTTTTGCCCACTACTAAGTTAGCCGGTGTAAATGCTGATAATTAGATCAGGCCAGACTCAGGTTCCACACTATTCAATACAACCTCATTAACCTCCACCCTCCCTTCCCATCCTTTGATAAAATACACAGATATTTAGTCCATGGCTTTGGGCTCCATCTGTTCTGGTGGTCACTCAGGACAGGAGAGATGGTGTGTTGAGTGGAGTTACTGGGCACCAAAACCAGCTCAGGTTGGGTCACTGCTGCACTCGCACTGCTTCTTGAAAGGCTTGTCCTCCATTGTTTCGGGTGGTTCCTGCTGCAGTAGTTCCTATAACATGTAACTCAAATCCCAGGTTACAAAAATTTAAAGGTATATCCATTACAATCTCCACCCCTGGTCCATTTGGACCATCAGGTTTAACATTGTAATGAACTCCTCCCCTTGCCCCTGCTCTGGTTTAGACTTACTCACAGACTGTAGTCCTTTAGGGTTGTACCTGCTCCAAGTGGAGCCTTACCCAGGAGCCACAGTCTCTCCAGGGGCACACCTGCTGCAGCATAGACTTATCCAGAGCCACAGTCACTTTGAGGTGCGCCTGTTCCAGTGTGGCCTTCTGCATGGGCCTCAATGCTTTCAGAGCTATATCTGCTCCAGCATGGCCTTAGCCACAGCTGCAGTCCCTCCAGAAGTAAACTGGCTCCAACACGGCCTTGCCCATGGCTCTAGTCCCTCCAAAGCCTGCTCCAACATGGCTTTTCCCATGGCTGCAGTCCCTCCAGAAGTAAACCTGCTCCAACATGGCTTTGCCCCATGGCTGCAGTCCCTGCAGAAGTAAACCTGCTTCAACACAGCCTTGCCCATGGCTGTAGTCCCTCCAAAGCCTGCTCCAACATGGCTTTGTCCCATGGCTGCAGTCCCTCCAGAGGTAAGCCTGCTCCGTTTTGGGCTTATCCATGGCGACGCACTTTGAGGTGCTCCAGCATGACCTCATGCACAGCCACTGACGGTTCATGTGTACCTGCTGCAGCATGGACTTATCTACAGCCACAGACACTTTGAGGTGTACCTTCTCCAAGATGGATTTATCCTTGGGCCACAATTACCTCAGAGGTATACCTGCTGTGTCACAGACGTAACCAAGGCCACAGATGCTTTGAGATATACCTGCTCTGGAATGGGCTTATACACAGACACAGATGCTTTGTGGTGTCCTGCTCCCACATGGACTCATCATGGTCACAGTCCCTTTGACTCGAGTTCACACTGGAGTTCCAGCCTGTCCAGTACAACAGCACAGAAACAGCAGCGGGGCCCTGGCCATCTGCCAGCCCAGGCGCCTGGCCATTGCTGTTATCAGAATGTTCCCAGGCCCGGCAGGGTAAGGTGATAAGCAGTACAGCGGTATAGAAAGCAGCAAAAGCAAAAAGCGCCACTAATGAGCACTAGACTTTAAGGCATACAGTGTATATATAGAGTAGAGCAGAAAAGCCCCATAGCAAGCACAGAAGCCTGCCAATTAATAGCTAAATATCAATAACCGCTATAAATTCCATCTAGCACATTCCAATCAAATCTGTTGTTATCTCAAACCTTTCGTGCCCCACGTTGGGTGCCAAAAGGACTGTCGTGGTTTAGCCCCAGTCAGCAACCAAGCACCACGCAGCTGCTCGCTCACTCCCCCCGACAATGGGATGGGGGAGAGAATCAGAAGAGTAAACGTGAGGCAACTCATGGGTTGAGATAAAGACAGTTTAATAGGGAAAGCAAAAGCTGCGTGCTGAAGCAAAGCAAAACAAGGAATTCATTCACCACTTCCCATGGGCAGGCAGGTGTTCAGCCATCTCCAGGAAAGCAGGGCTCCATCACACATAATGGTTACTTGGGAAGACAAACGCCATCACTCCGAACATCCCCCCCTTCCTTCTTCTTCCCCAGCTTTATTTACTGAGCATGACGTCATATGGTATGGAATATCCCGTTGGTCAGCTGGGGTCAGCTGTCCTGGCTGTGTCCCCTCCCAGCTTCTTGTGCACCCAGCAGAGCATGGGGAGCTGAAAAAGTCCTTGACTAGTGTAAACGCTTCTTAGCAACAACCAAAACACCTCCGCATTATCACCACTGTTTCCAGTACAAATCCAAAACATAGCCCCATACTAGCTACTACGAAGAAAATTAACTCTATCCCAACTGAAACCAGGACACCTTTAAAGGTGTCCTTAAAGGTGACCTTCCAACCTAAACCATTTTATGATTCTACAATTCTATCTGCTTCCACGGCAAATTCATCTCATCCAGAAGCAAGGCTGAGCTAGGAATGGCTCCCAGTCCCTCTCCAAAAACATGTTGTTTTGCAATCCACTACCCACATCCATCCCAAGCAAAGCAGGGAAGGCCTATGTGTACCGATTATTAGTTTAGCCGCCAGCAAAAAAAAAAAGAAAAAAAGAAAAAAAGAAATGTTTTTCTATCAAAATAAAAACAGTGGTTTGGAAAAAATGCTTTTTAGCTATCAAAAAACAAAAATTCAGAAGCTTATCATTACCAAGGCTGAGAATACAACAATAATGTCGCCAGTCCTGAGCTGATGAATGAAAAGGTTGACTTTGTGACATGCTACAGCATCCAAAACAGCTGGATCACTTTGAGAGGAAACAAATTTCAGAGTCTAGTACACTTTTCCTTCATCTCAATCATTCATTTATTTGTTTTTTTCTGACAAACCATACAAGTGGAATAGCAAATGTGAGGAGATATCACAAAATCCTTTTCTGTTTTCGTAAGATTCAGTGTGAAGAAATAAACAAAGAGGTTACTCTATTTTATTAAGTAATTGGGGGCGGGGAAATCTGCTTTCAGTACCCTTATATAACTCTGAAAGAAAAAAAACCAGAAAAAGTCTAAATTCATGCAGCTCCAGTTCATGAGTTATTCTAATTTTCTTTCTATTCAAAACCCAATCAGAGCACACTTAACCGCAGAAACATTCCACTCAACTTATAGAATCTGTTCAAATTAAATCTGCTCTGTCATAAACACAACCAGAGTCCTGATATCTGGGGTAACCCCTCAGCTACAGTCACCCTTAATTTATCAGCACAAGGATAAAGCTTCAGAACAAAATTATTTTCTCCACCAAGGGCCAAATGTAGAGTTTTCTGAAACTCAAGCATTTCTAAAAGGTCACAAGAACTACCAGGAACCTCTTTTAACTTCAAAGAAAATACTGCTTATTTATATTGAGAGACTATAGAATGGGGGGTGGGTGGGTGGGTGTGTTCTTTTATTTTTTTTTTTTAGTGAAAGCTATCAGTCACATAGAATAACTTTACATGGAATTTATGCTGATCAACTTCCTTTAAAAACTGTTTGCTTGCAGATAAGGAGGAAACTAGAAATAATGAACTCATGTATCAATTACATGTCAAAATTCTTTAGCTATTTATTTCAGAAAACCAGAACTACTGCATGATGTTTTGAGTTTCTGTGGGGTTTTTTTTCCCCTTCCCAAGTATCTCATAAAACAGACAAAAAAAATCCACAGAACTCAGATAAAGCTCATGTCCCAAGTAAATGGGCTTCATAGAGCAATGTACCAAAGCATACACAGGTCTTTTTTTTTTTTTTCCCACCCTCTGGATTTTCTCATTTGGAGATTTCAGTAGTTATTCTCACTTAATTTTTTCCTCTTTTTCTCTCTCTCCTTCCCACTGGAGGATATATTCCCATATCAGGTAGACAAGCTAACAGATACCATTCATGTATCTCTCTTAAGACGCACTTTCAGGAGGGAACAATCTGGTATAGACTGAATTCTAGAAATCACAGCAATCGTTTCTCTCCTGCATTTGGGTTCTTTCCTTATTAAAAGTAGCTGTCCTTGTGTGCTGGTTTTGGCTGAGAAGGGGTTAATTCTCCTCCCTGTGGGGTGGTCGGCTACCTTTCCAGCTTCTCCTGTGCTCTGCTGCATCAACAGGAGGCTGGGAGGGGCAGGGCCACAGCGGGGGCGGCTAACCCCAGCTGGCCAATGGCATGTTTATTCCGTACCATGTGACACCATGACCAGTATATTAAGGGGTTGCAGTTTGTGGCTCAGGAGAGGCATGGTGTTGGGTTGGCAGGTGGTGAGTGGCTGCGTTGCGTGTGGTTTGTTTCAGCAGTTCATTCCCCTCCCCCCTCCCTTCCCCCCCCACCCCGGGTTTTCACACCTCTCGTTGTTCTCCTTTACGTTGCATTTTTGTTGTTGTTTCTTTTAATTTTAATTATTAAACTGCTCTTATCTCAACCCACGAGTGTTACCCTTCTGATTCTCTTCCCCATCTACCAGTGGGGGAGTGAGCGAGCGACTGTGTGGGGCTGAGCTGCCAGCTAAACCACGACACCTTTGTATCACATTTCTTAGAGAGAGACACAAAGCAAGCGCCTGTTTCTTTAAACAGATGGAATAATAGGTCCAGGTTCTTGCATGTTACACCCAAGTTAAAACTGACTTCTGGCAACAAACCTTATAAATACCCATTAAGTCTCTAAAGCAAAGACATATCATGTCCGTGATTATCTTAAATTATGAATTCTTCAGAGAATGACGACTCAAGCTCCAAAATGCAAAACTCCTAGATGTTGCAATAACATAAATGGGTGCATGTATTTAACAAACATTTTAGTATCTACATTTTAATGAGAAGCAGTTGATACGTCAATGGATTCCTTCCAAAAGCAATGATAATGATGCTATGATTCTATGATACCAAATCATTTCAACAAATGCTTTTAAATTAAACAACGATGTACAGTTTGTATTGTAGTTATCTTTAGACAACAACTCATTAAAATTAAACAACAAAAACTCTAATAAGTCAGTGACACTTTCCATCTTAATCCCTTTTGTCAGGCTGATAGCAGTGATCCTGTGCTCCTCTTTAAGAGACCTATGGCTCTGGGAGTACTGCTTCAAAGCAGCACTGCATTTAGACTTAAAAGAAGTACAGCTTTAGAAGAAATTGTTAGAATAGCTAATTCTTCCAGGATACAAACTGGAAAGGATATCACCTTTCTTCTGGTCTTCCATCAAGAACATAATTTTTTATTGATTTATTTTATTTATTAATTGTGGTGGCAGACTTGTAAATTTCATCAGAGCTATCAGCCTTCAGGCATTTGGGGCAGGAGAACCGCACCAGTCCATCTATCTGCATATCACGCCCTTGCAAGGTTTTGTCCACTTGAACTGGACCAAGATTTCACCTTGCCCTTTTGCAGATGCTTATTTCAAATATATCACAATGCTGATACTGCACTTTAAAAGTTCCAAATATCTGAAAAAGAGGACTACGGTCAAAAGCGTAATCTTTAACAAAAAATATGAGATGATCTTCGTGGTAGAAGCAGGAAAAGAGCACACACAAGCAGTCAATTAAGGCAGCCTGCCTGAGCAATAACTCTTCCAACTGCAACAGCTTGAACACTTGCCATTACTTGCACCCACAGACGAGTGTGAGCACTAAATGGTACCATGTAGCAAACAGATGCCACACCATGACACACCACTAGGTTTCAAAGTAGATTTCCTCTGAGCTACAAAGAAAATGCTGGAGTCTGAAGCAGACCAAAATGTGAAGATCATAATAGCAAGGTCATCTGTCAGTCATAGCCTGTGGGGAAAATACGAAAGCCAACATACTCTTGTCTACTCCTGCAGACTCAATTAAAGCGACAAAGCAGTTCACAGGAGTCTGATGCTACCAGCAGCTTATCTAAGCTGGTCAGGGGAGTGGTATTAGTGTAACTACTAGTGTAGCTACTGTTTCCAAACGATGCAATCACCCCCCACAGAACAAGAACTATGGGCCCATTAAAACCTCAGCTCCCCAGTATCCTGGCATCTGCTTTTTCCATTCAAAACCATGTGGATGGCCTTCTATCAGCATCATCTACTACAAACTTCAACAATCTACCTATGTGACACCACCCTGCTGCCGCTGGCTTCTCTCCAACACCAAGTACCGCTCACAACTGCTTTCTCACCACATCATTCAGCTTTGTTCCCTGCCTGCAAGAGAGAGGTCTGTGAAAGAGGACCCAGGATGAAGCACAGAGGCATTATATAGGAAAACCTCAGCTAGAAACTCCAATTAACACTCTGAAGGCACATGCTGTTGTAAACACTTTTAACTACTCCATGAAATGCAGCTATTTCTATATCTTAGCACATGGCGGCTGAGAGCTCATAAATTATTTCACACCTACAGAGCGAACAGCCAGAAACAAAACTCTGAATTTCAACTCACACCACTAGACCAAGCACCCTCCCTGTTTAAATATTTTCCTGAACTTTCACCCAGCCAGGGCTGTCTACTCCGAGTAGTAAAAGGTCAAAAGGTAACTCATTTTCTAATTTAGGAGAGTTGCCAAAAGGGCTGATTCATACAAGAACTCTCAAATTATACAGGAACCAGGTTTCATTTCCCTGCTTCCAGAGGGCCCACCAGAAAGGTGAAAGAGGAGTCACCAGAGAATAAGATCAGTTTTGAAAACTGAAAAGCAAGTAGAATATCTGGTTATCAGTCTCAGGATACAAGCCCAACAACTCAAAGTGAACATAATCTTTCCTCTTGGAATCATTCCTAATTTTATACCCACCGATGGCAAATATGCACCGTGGCAGACAATAATGCACTATGCTCCTTACAACTGACTCCAAACATTTGCAAGATGTCCCAAAGGGGCACTCAAGAAACACCAAGTGGAAGCAGTGAGCATCTCTGACATTTCCTACTGCATCTCCCCTGCACTGGGTATTCCTGACTGGGAGACAGAATGAGAGTGAGAAAACAACCAAAAGGTGGAAAATACTCTGAAGGGAGTATCTAAAGGATTAAAATAACAGTTAGGTTCAAGAACCTTTATTCCAAGACCTGGTCCTAAACCAGACTTCATGGCTACATACATTTTCACCTCATTGGCATTCAGCTCTTCTCTCTACAGATTAAAAATATTAGAAAAAGTCTAGGACTTTTAAATGTTGCACAGAGAATCTGTGTTCTTCTGTATTTAGCTTTCATATCAGCAAGTCATGTTAGCAATATCTGTTAAATCTAAGTGAAAGACCTTACCTTCCGAACAACAGAACACAAGAGAGCAGTCCAAATACCCATAAAAATGGACAGCTCAAACAACTGGCCTTGTGTAGCTTTCAACCCCCAAGGAAAAAGCAGCCACAGAGATGATGACCCAGGTGCTCAAAGAGCTACTATAGACCATTGCAGAGATCTGGACAGAGCCAGACCACAGGAATCACGTCCTGTGTTCCAGCCGTGCAGTCTGCATGAAAGACAGACCTGCTCCACAGTCTCTCTGTAACACCACTTCTCAAATGCGAGCCGCTGGTTTCACGGCAGTCATCCTGATGTAGCGGTAGCATCAATCTCTTTAGGTCTCATGCTTGTCTAGGCAATGGAGAAAAAAGGCTTATGCCTGTCAGCCTGGTCACTGCCACTGATCTGAAACAGTCTGCAAACTCTTAAGGTGCCAAAAAGAGGTTTGCTTGACTTCAGTGCCTAGGTGTCTTTGCTGCCCAGACCAGAGACCAAACCCAAATACTAGCAAGTGGGTGTTTTGCAAGACACAGCCCATATCTTTTGTGAAAACAGGGCTGAAAACAATAACAGAGAAAGCAGACCATTAAGAGCTTGAATATACAGCATGATGTATGATGAACAGTACAGACCTCTGATACTATGCTCTGGTATTAGACAGTTTGTTGCAAGTTCAACATAAGTTAAAGCTAGCCTAGTGAAAAGACATGTCATTGAGGAACACTAAGTCTAAAATAAAAATTGAATTAGAATAGAAAGAAGAATATGTAATACAGATAAAGGTTCTCCTGCTTAGGACCCTTAGACACTTAAGAGGCCACACATCTGCCATCAGAAAAGAGAAAAGCATAAGAGTGATGAAGAAAATATTCCAAATAAATAAATATTTTTTCTTTGCTGCACCACCACCAGTTGCAGCAGCAAATAAAACACCCTTTATACTCATTAGATCCCTCCTACACACAGCACAATAGTCTTAAACTTTGAGGATCTTCAAAGTGCAGCAATACAAATCTCCTTCAGTTTGGATATTTTTGCTAGCTTCAACCTAAGTTTCAACATATGAAAGTTTCCCTTTGATGATTAGGCAAAGTTGCCAAAAATGCTGAAGTCAAAAAGTTCTTCAAATACTAGACCTACTACAATCTTGATAAACGTTCCTTGAATAGTTCTTTGCTAAAAAGCACTATTCTGACCTATTGTTTTGAAAGTAACAAAAATATTAAAATATGACACTCCTGAAATAGGAGAGAAAACAGTTTTTAACCTCTTCACTGCTCAGAATTAGCAAGGAAAAAAAAAAGCCTTGGCATTTCTCATCAGCTATACATGGCATTGTTCCCACACTGCAATGATTCCGTAGAGCTTTATAATCAATTATGTTGCCCTTCTTCCTCCTACTTTCAACTTTTAAGCTCCCAGGAAACATAGCGAACATCCTTAAATGAGTCAAAACATTGTTAACATTTAAGTTTGGAAGTAACTTGGATCACAACCCAAACCAATTGTAACTACAGAAAATAATGGAATGCAATACTACTGGCACCACAGGGTGCTACTTAACAGTGATTTAACTAGATCACAGTATTTCATTTTTCCTCCATATGCATTTATATTTTTTAATGAAGTGAAAATGTACTGATAACAACCAGATATTCAGTTATGTATACCAGCTCTTAACAAGCTGCTGAAAGAAGCCTTTACAATTTAAAGCCTTGGGAGCTCTATCTTGCAACAAAATGTTAGCAATAGCGTCTACATAAGTCATACAATTAAATCCTGAAGTTGCGTCTTTTTGCTGACTATGCAGTTTTAATCATTAATGTACACCCTTGAGTGCTAGCATTAACAAAACCAAAGAAAAAGCAGAGTATCCATAAAATACCCAAGGGAGCCATAAATCAAACATCAACATACCGTAACACAAACATTATAAGGGACTGCACAAGTCTAATTGTTGAAAAGCAATAATGCTGTAGTTTCTATAAAATTTCTTAAAATTAAATGTTAATATGTGAAACCCTTTTCCTTAGCATTTTGTACAATGCAGTAGAGCCTGTTTTTCAAAAGGGTAATTCAAGATCTTTTTAATAACTTTCAGATACAGAGCGACAATGCTGCAGAATCCCATGGTCCCTACTACAACCCGATTTAGCTATGCTGAGTGTTAACCACCTTAAGGAACAATTGCCTTTCCCAATACAACCTAACTTTGAGAAATAGTTCCTTAAATTCATCGTAGACAATTCTGACACACTCCTAGATATGCTTTGCTGTACATCTCTGCAGCCTTTCCTAACAAAAATCAACACATTTTGGTTCTTCAGTTATATTTCCTAGTAAGGAATATGGAGAGATGGGTTATAGACTTACTATTTGTCATCTTCCCCATCTCACACCTTCCTTATTAATTTTGAGCTAGATGGCCCACCTGCATTTTCCAAGTATGTCTGTAGGTTATTCTGTAGGCAGACATGAGCTCATTCTGCCAAGGCTTCTCGCAGAGCAAGCTCAGAGGTGACCAAGCTCTGCTCATGCCACAGAAAGACTCGAGCCTTCACAAACTTGGTGCCCATGCCAAGCCCAAAGTCTTACGCTTGCCCTTGGTCAGTCTAGAACACAGGTTAAGGCTACATACCTGCCTGCAAAATACCACACACAGGTACCCTAAGCTCTCCTCCCAACAGTACCAGTCATCTTATGTATACATCTTCACAACATGATACTCAACAGTGAAGAATAACAGGATCTATGTTATAACCACAAATTTCTCACTACTCCATACCAGTATCTACACAGCGTCATCCTGCAATGCTGTCCACTCTTCAGTAACACATTTGCAAAAAAAATAAAGACAGCACATATAACATTTATATATAGAGAGGGGAAAAAATTATAGTACCTCTGAAGCATACTGCTTTCACCAAAAAGCACCTGATGTGACATTTCGACCAATTTTAAAAGCAAAGAGTGCAGGACTGTTGCACAGGTACCTCTGCTCCTGCATTTTTGACATGGAGATGGTCTTCCACGCTTCAAAAATAATCTTAGTATTTCAGTGAGGGAGAAAAAGAGATAAGCAATATATTTAGACAGCAGCTGCCAGCTGTATCCACTCCTTCATTAAACTGCATCTACAGAACCCAAGGGACACACTAATTGTGACAATCCTCCGTTAAGGCTATTGAATGCTCCTAACAAAAATTTTGCTATTCTGAATGATGCTTCAAATATAGGCTCAGCATGGAGATTTTAATGTTCTGTCACAACAAAAATTCATCTTTAATAGCAGCTTTACAGACAGACAATCTGGTAGCAGTGCCACTATAAGCTGCCAAAGCTGCCTATCCTCTAGCAAGTGATCCTAAGTCCTGCTACAGAAATCATTACAAGTTTGAATATTTCATGTATTCCACTCGATCTAGTCCTTCCCAACATTCACATACTAGACTTGTAATTTTCTTCATTTCTGTCTTTAGCTGGAATAAATCAACTACTCCCTTGATACAAAGTAGGGAAAGAATTTATAGTGTAAATCTGAATAAGGAGAGGGAAGGAAGTAAAAAGTAAACTCACTACTAAAATAATCTGGATCATTCTCCTGAAAAAAAATTAATATGACAGTAAGAAAAAACGTCTCAGCCTTCTAACATCTTTATGAAGGACAGAGTTGGACTGTGTATTAGAGAATGCAAGTTTTTCCCATATCTCCTTTCCTACTTCCCTACTTTCCCTACCTCCCTCCTTCGATGATATGGGGTCAAAATCATTAGTTAAGGCATTATCACATTGTTAAACATATTATACTGGTAAACAAGACAATAATGTACACTTTTTAAAGTGTTAGTATCTTACTAAGAATTCAGTAGCATGCTATTTCAGGAAAAATTTAGCTAAGAAAACTTATTTGACAAAAATACCCCAAAACCTTCCATATCTATCTTTTATGAAAAGTGAGTATGTTTTCGATATAGCTGAACATTAAAGATTATAGACAGGCCTTACAACTTCTTTTTTGATAAGCCATTATTATCGCTATGTTGTATAGTAAACTAAGTGCTTTCAACAGCTACTTCCATTCCCAGCAACCACATTCACACAGAAATAGAGATGCTGACAGGTTCAGTTGTTGAAAAGGGTTAAGAACAATCATGCCTGTAAAACTTTTTCTGCCAGAAAAACAGAATAAATTATATTGGACTCCACACACACATTGGGACTTCCAAGAAAGAAAAATAAATCCCTGCAGGATTTATTAATTTGCCCATATATCGCAGTCCTTTCACCCCTTTGTACTTCCTCTAATCTGCTCCAAACAGAAAGTATATCTGTTCCAGGAAGTTTGCAGAATGACACACTAAATCATATCACTAATTCATTACACACTACCTACCCAAACCCTCATGTAATGCTGACAGAGTTGTGTTTAATGAGAGCAATGTTTCAATAACTATTGCATCTTTGTCAGCTTTCCAACTAAAAGAACAATCCAAAGTACAAAACCCAAAACATCAGCAGAGCTATATACTACACTGTAATAGATAATCTGAAGCTCTCTTTGAAGCTGTGATGCTTTAATTGGGGCACTACATTTTTAGGCAGAGACTACAATGCAATTTAAGACAAAAGATACTCATCACTATCTTGGGTAAAGTTTATCTTGGGAAAAAAGAAGTTCAAATTTATCAGGACAGGTGTGGAAAAATATGTTTATTTCTAAAGAACAAAGTTCTTCTTCATGTAATACTGGAGTATGTTTCATGACACCTATCCCAATGAGCTACGGAATCAAGGTATCTCAAATATAGCAGATGCTATATTATATAACCACGTAAACAAATCTGGAGATCTACAGAAACATTCCACTTAGGCATTTATTTTTTCTCTTCTTCAGACATCAATTCACAGGTATTTCAGAAACTAGAATAATAAGTCATATGACTGACTTAATGCACATGCAGTTCAAAAACCCACACAAGAGGAACTTTAGTTTGCACCTTGCTGCACCCCCCAGAGAGGGAGTGACACCTCCAATGTACCTTTTCCTGTACAATTAGCACAACCATTTCTAGCCAAGAGTTAACAGTAACTGTCTGTGCATTGACAGAGGTATCTGAATCAAACATCAACGCTCCTACAAAATAAAACAGGACAACTTTTGCTGATGGTTTGAACTGGGTGTGAGAGGCTGATCATGAACAGAATATTAAGGGCTGCTACTCCCAGCAGGTTACCATTATCAGTACTGCACCATCACATGGAGCATTCAAATACAAGTATTTACACATTATAACCCCTCTAAACTCTAAGTTTTATGCTCTCTCAAATGCTCATTTTACACAAGGAGGCTGAAAAGAAAAATTAAAAAGCCAACTCACAGGAGGGGAATTTCAACAATGAGCTGGATGAGGCAACACAGCAACTCTTCTATCAGGTCTTCACACTCTGTTCCTGAAAAGAAGTATACCAAAGGTTTTCTGGATTTTCAAATACCAAAAGAAAGCATAGATTTAAACACATAGATCCAGACAATATTTTCATTAAGGAACAAATGCTAGAAGTGAAATACTACCTGTTTAAGAAGATAGCATTGTTTCCTGAAATAGAAGGCACTTGGGATAATCACCAGAGAAAATGGTGATGCCAAGCCTTTTACATATAAAACAAATAACTAATAACAATTTGATAAATTGAGATTTTGGCATTGTAGGAATATGCTAATATTAAGCACATCAAGCCTTACTTTACTACTTACCCAAGTTCATATTAAATGGTGTTATTACTAACAGTTGAACTAGTGACTTCTCACTGGTCCACAGTTCAAGTCTCCTCTCAAAATGCCCTGCACTCTGTGTATTTCCCCAGCCCTTTTTTTAATCCCAAGTAAAGAATAAGCAGAGACAGACAGAAAACACAGTTTCATTTGCCTAACGTGTAATGAACAATATTTTAAGTTGTGATCTGTCAAATGAATGCAGCCTACAGTACACATCACTGCTGCTGTTAAGCAATTAAATCTACACACGGGGTTTTTTTTTTAATGAATACACATTTATTTATTGACGAGGTTTTACACATTTCAATGACAAGTAAGAATTCACAAATTTCCAAAGTGCATTTGAAGTGAGCAGAAATTATTCTCTACTCATTCACAATGTGACAAAATGCACGGGATGATTAAAAGTTATTTTTAAAAAATTCAACTATTCTAAGCAATAAAACTGGTGGTATTTTACATTAGCACTGCAATTTTTAAAAGCATCTGTAACAAAAGACTTGCAAGACTTACTGAGGAAAAAGCTTATTAAACCATTTGAAGTTGTCATATAATACTCAAAAACAAGATAAATCTCTTAGGATTATTAATCCTAAATCCTCATTAGGATTTTTTTCTGCTTTCAAAATAAAATTATAAAGAGAAGCCTACAACACAAAGAAGTGTAGGCGTTTATAGTGCTGAATGGCCTAAGACCAGGCACAATTTTTTCCCTCTGCATTACCCGATAGGCATTACAGCACAATGATTACCCAAATGCTTGTTTATTTTGTATTTTCAAATAAATACATCCTGCAATAAACACAAAATTATAGCCAGGTTATGGAAGTGTTACTCTGTTTAACCCAAGTTTGTTCTTAAATCCAGAACTCAATTTTAAGCAGCACACCAGAGGGAATATTCATAATAAAACAAAACTATTTCTTTCCACAATCGGTTTATTAAAACCACGTTAAAAATTGTCACCTAGTGAACTGCACGTTCTAAAGGAAATAATTTTTTTTTATCACGGAAACATGGTTTCCTCTATGTAGAATCCCCCATGAGTAACACAATACAGCCTCTGTTAGTAAAGACCAAGAACTGCTAGGAGTATTTAACCTTAGACAGAAACCACCGCCAATAATAAAGCCCAGATAATGTATTCTAAAGTAACTTGAATGTGACAGTTTCCTAAGGTTTTCTGAATCTAGAAAATGCTCATAGAGCAAGACTGCTATTAGTTCCCAAAAGGTACCTAATTTTTTTCTCTTGACAATCGAGGAAAGGGAAGAGGAAAGAGGGTATTGGATGAAAAAAAGTAAAGAGAGTGCATTTTAAGAACATCGTTTCTTCCACCATGCTATATACACAACTCATTTGAAGAGATAGTGTTATTTGAATAGGAATTAGGGCTTTTCCCCCATACGACATTCAAAATAAAGCAAGAAAATATTGGGTTAGCACAATCATGTAGAATGGAAGATTTAGTATTTCCTGCTCTGTTCTCAAACTATTTTTCTTCCTTTTTTTTTTTTAAAAAAAAGCTTAATTGCTGTAACCAATGTCATTCCACTACAATAATTAATGCATCCTTTTCCCCATTGGGGCACACGCATTCTTGTTTAATTCTTGTCTTGCCAAGAGAATGAGGTGGATGGGTGCCAAATTTATAACGTGAGAGAGAGCTATAAACATGGAACACTGTGTTTTCATAAAAAATGCCATTTTCAATAGCAGGATAACAACAACACACACAATACTCATTCACATTAATAGATCACATACTTGGATCAAAGACATGTAAAGCCTTGGGAAAAATAAGTAAAGGGTGAATCTGGCCAGATAAGATTAGAGCAGACTTGCAGAGAGATTAATCTCTCTGCATCTTCTAAACTCTCTGGCAGCACAGAAGGAACTGCAAACGCACACAGTTTATAAAATGTCCAGTTATGCTGAAGCACCATTTTTCATCAGCTATATTTAAGTCCTCAAACACATGGATTACTTGCACTGGGGTTTTTATGGCTTTTTGGTGGGGCTTGTTTGGTTTGGGTTGTGTTGTTTGGTGGGGGGGGGTTTTAATAGAAAAAATAATACTTTGCGTTTAACTTTTTCAAAGCTATGCACATTACAGGCACTGCATTAGCAGACACTACACAGGCAAAATGGCTTATCCAGAGGAAAGTATACATGCCAGGTGTCGTGGTTCAGCCTCAGCTGGCAACTGAACACCACGCAGCCGCTCGCTCACACCCCCCCCCCACCCCTGTGGGATGGGGAAGAGAATCAGACAAGCAAAAGAACTTGTGGGTTGAGATAAGCACAGTTTAATAACTACAATAGAATGATGATGATAAATGATTATGATAATAATGACAGTAATGTTAATATAATAAAAGGGAAAAGGAAGGAAAGGGAAAACAGGGAACAAAAACGCAGAAACACGAACGATACAACCGCTCACCACCCGCCGACCGACGCTGCCCGTCCCCGAGCCGCGATTGCTCCCTCCCTCCCCTGGCCAGCCCCTCCCAGGTAGCATACTGGGCATGACGTTACATGATATGGAATATCCCTTTGGTCAGTTTGAATCAGCTCTCTTAGCTGTGCCCCCTCCCCTCCCGGCTTCTTGTGCACCCAGCAGAGCATGGGAGGCTAGACATGTCCTTGACTAGTATCAGCGCTGCCCAGCAACAGCCTAAACATCTGTGTGTTATCTCAACAGGTTTTTTTCCATGCTAATTTCAAAGCACAGCACTATACCAGCTAGAGTGAAGAAAATTAACTCTATCCCAGCTGAAACCATGACAGTATCCACCCCTTATTCCATATCATTGACATCATGCTCAGGTCCCATACTATTCAGTACAACTTCAATAATCCTTATCCATCTTCCTATCCTTTAACTATATATATATATATATATACAGATTTTCATTTATCATTCCACTAGTTTATGGAACACCCCTGTAGAATGCCTGTGAAATGTCCATTGAGTTCATTTAGTCCATGACTTTGGATTTCATCTCTTGTAAGGGTCCTTCGGAGCGGCGGTGTGCGTGGGGTCAGATTGTTGCATGTCAGTCCTTGTTCCATCACCGCTGCACTGGTAGTTCTTGTTCTCTCACTGCTGCACTTTGCTCGGTTCCACTGAAAGTTCATTTGCTATTATCATTAATTGGGAGATTCCCACCATGATAACATTCCACTGATGCAACCATAGTAGCGATGACATACAACATCATATTACAATTAACAGCATATTATTCAGTTCATTGGCTGTTTTCACCCAAAATTAAATCCCCCTGAGGTATACACCGGACTCCTCCATCCTCCCGCATCACCCACCAAGTGCACCCAGGTCCTTGAGCAAACGCAATCCCACGAGTGGGTTTGCCTCTGCTGGAAGCAGGAATAACCCAGACTGTCTTGCCCAGCATATTTTTTATGTGCACTACAGGGACTTTAGCCCCTTCCACAGTACATAAGGGTTCCGATTGGGCAGGGCCAGCTCGCCTGGCAGATCCCCTTGTGTTGACTAACCAGGTGGCTTTTGCTAAATGTGTATCCCAGTGTTTAAATGTTCCACCCCGCATTGCTCTCAGTGTCATCTTTAATAGTCCATTGTATCTTTCGATTTTCCCAGAGGCTGGTGCATGATAGGGGATGTGATACACCCACTCAATGCCATGCTCTTTGGCCCAGCTGTCTATGAGGTTATTTCGGAAATGAGTCCCATTATCTGACTCAATTCTCTCTGGGGTGCCATGTCGCCACAGGACTCGTTTTTTGAGACCCAGGATAGTGTTCCGGGCAGTGGCGTGGGGGACAGGATATGTTTCCAGCCAGCCGGTGGTTGCTTCTACCATGGTGAGAACATGGCGCTTGCCTTGGCGGGTCTGTGGGAGTGTGATATAGTCAATTTGCCAGGCCTCCCCATATTTATATTTCAGCCATCGTCCCCCATACCACAGAGGCTTTACCCGCTTCGCTTGCTTGATTGCAGCACATGTTTCACATTCGTGGATAACCTGCGCAATAACGTCCATGGTCAAGTCCACCCCTCGATCACGAGCCCACCTGTATGTTGCATCTCTCCCTTGATGGCCTGAGGTGTCATGGGCCCACCGAGCTAGAAATAGTTCACCCTTATGTTGCCAGTCCAGATCCACCTCAGCCACTTCAATCTTGGCAGCCTGATCTACCTGCTGGTTGTTTCGATGTTCTTCAGTGGCCCGACTCTTGGGGACGTGAGCATCCACATGACATACCTTTACAACCAGGTTCTCTACCCGGGCAGCAATATCTTGCCACAATGTGGCAGCCCAGATGGGTTTGCCTCTGCGCTGCCAGTTGCTTTGCTTCCACTGCTGTAGCCAGCCCCACAGGGCATTTGCCACCATCCAGGAATCAGTATAGAGATAGAGCACTGGCCACTTTTCCTGTTCAGCGATGTCTAAGGCCAGCTGGATGGCCTTTACTTCTGCAAACTGGCTCGATTCACCTTCTCCTTCAGCAGGTTCTGCTACTTGTCGTGTAGGACTCCATACAGCAGCCTTCCATCTCCGGTGCTTTCCCACAAGGCGACAGGACCCATCAGTAAACAGGGCATAGGCATATTGCTTCTCATCTTCTGGCAGTGTGTTATACAGTGGGGCTTCTTCAGCACGTGTCACCTCCTCCTCTGGTGATAATCCAAAGTCTTTGCCTTCTGGCCAGTCCATAATCACTTCCAAGATTCCTGGGCGACTGGGGTTTCCTACTCGAGCCCGCTGGGTGATCAGTGCAACCCATTTACTCCATGTAGCATCAGTTGCATGGTGTGTAGAGGGGACATTTCCTTTGAACATCCAGCCCAGCACTGGCAGTCGGGGTGCCAGGAGCAACTGTGCTTCAGTACCAACCACTTCTGAAGCAGCTCGGACCCCTTCATATGCTGCCAATATCTCTTTTTCAGTTGGAGTATAGCGGGCTTCGGACCCTCTGTATCCCCAACTCCAAAACCCGAGGGGTCGACCTCGGGTCTCCCCATGTGCTTTCTGCCAGAGGCTCCAGGTAGGGCCGTTCTCCCCAGCTGCGGTGTAGAGCACATTTTTAATATCTTGTCCTGCCCGGACTGGCCCAAGAGCTACTGCATGAACTATTTCCCGTTTAATCTGTTCAAAGGCTTGTTGTTGTTCAGGGCCCCATCTGAAATCATTCTTTTTCCGGGTCACTTGATGGAGAGGGCTTACGATCAGGCTGTAGTGTGGAATATGCATTCTCCAAAAACCCACAACGCCCAAGAAAGCTTGTGTTTCCTTTTTGCTGGTTGGTCGAGACATGGCTGTTATTTTGTTGATCACATCCATGGGGATCTGACGACGACCATCTTGCCATTTTATTCCCAAGAACTGGATTTCTCGTGCAGGTCCCTTAACTTTACTTTGTTTTATGGCGAAACCAGCTTTCAGGAGGATTTGAACTATTTCCTTCCCTTTCTCAAAAACTTCTTCTGCTGTATTGCCCCACACGATGATGTCATCAATGTATTGTAGGTGTTCGGGAGCTCCACCTTGTTCCAAAGCATTATGGATCAGTCCATGGCAAATGGTATGGCTGTGTTTCCACCCCTGGGGCAGTCGATTCCAGGTGTACTGGACACCCCTCCAAGTAAAAGCAAACTGTGGCCTGCACTCTGCTGCCAGAGGGATTGAGAATAATGCATTAGCGATATCGATTGTGGCATACCACTTGGCTGCCTTGGACTCCAGTTCATATTGACGTTCTAGCATGTCTGGCACAGCAGCACTCAACGGTGGAGTGACTTCATTCAGGCCACGATAGTCTACCATTAGCCTCCACTCTCCATTAGACTTCCGGACTGGCCATATGGGACTGTTAAAGGGTGAGTGGGTTTTACTGATGACTCCTTGGCTCTCCAGTCGACGAATGAGCCCGTGGATAGGGATCAGAGAGTTTCTGTTGGTGCGATACTGCCGTCGGTGCACTGTTGTGGTGGCGATCGGCACCTGTTGTTCTTTGACCTTCAGCAACCCCACAACAGAAGGGTCCTTCGAGAGGCCAGGCAAGGTAGACAGCTGTTTAATTTCTGCCGTCTCCAAGGCGGCTACACCAAAAGCCCACTTGTAACCTTTTGGGTCCTTGAAATACCCTCTCCTGAGATAGTCTATGCCAAGGATGCACGGAGTCTCGGGGCCAGTCACAATGGGGTGCTTCTGCCACTCATTGCCAGTTAGGCTTACTTCGGCCTCCAATACAGTTAGCTCTTGGGATCCCCCTGTCACTCCAGCAATGCTGATGGGTTCTGCCCCTATATAGTTTGATGGCATTAAGGTACACTGTGCACCGGTGTCCACTAAAGCTCTATATTCCTGTGGGTCAGATGTGCCAGGCCATTGGATCCACACAGTCCAGTAAACCCGGTTATCCCTTTCCTCCACCTGGCTGGAGGCAGGGCCCCCCTAGTCCTGATCATAGTATTCATCACTCACTTCCGGTAGATATGAATCACGGGTGTCTCTGTTAAGATCAGTCAGACCATCAGCACTTCTGCTCCTCTGTCTAGAGAATTGCTTACTGGAAACTGGGGCAGCAGCTCTCCTGGAGAAACTTCCCTGAGTAATTGTTCTCCCTTGCAGCTCACGTACCCGCGCCTCTAAGGCTGAGGTAGGTTTTCCATCCCACTTCTTCATGTCCTCTCCGTGATCACGCAGGTAAAACCATAGGGTGCCCCGTCGTGTGTATCCCTTCTCTTGAGCCAAGGGACGATTACTCCTAATGGCTGAGATACTGGTCCGTACTGGTGGGGAGTAGGACATATCTTCTTTGAGTTGTTGGACCTCTCGGGACAGTTTCTCAACAGCAGAGACGAGCGAGGAAGAGAGATTCGCTTCATATTCCCGGAGTCTATCAATCAACTCAGCCACCGTTGGTGTCTCGTCATCTTTCCAGGACATCACTGCCAATGAGTTTGCATACGAGGATGGTGCGCTCCGTACAAAGTTCCGCCACATGGGTCGTGTACACTCAGCTTCATCTGGATCTTTGGAGGACCGTTGATCGTCCAGGTCACCATAAACCACCTCAAGCATGGCTAATTCCCTTAGATGCTGAATGCCTTTCTCCATGGTCGTCCATTTTCCTAGGCGAAATACAATATCTTCTTTGAAGGGATACCTCTCTCTCACCGCGGCCAGGAGCCGCCTCCAGAGGCTGAGGGCTTGTGTTCCTTTTCCAATTGCTTTATCAATGCCCCCTTCCCTAGAGAGGGATCCCAGTTGTTTGGCTTCCTTCCCCTCTAATTCCAAACTACTGGCCCCATTATCCCAGCATCGGAGCAGCCAGGTGATAACGTGCTCACCTGAATGACGCCCGAAATCTTTCCGTATATCCCGCAACTCACTCAAGGATAGAGATCGGGTAGTTTCCGTTTCTTGTACACATGGTTCCTCCTCCTCCTCCTCTTCTCGTGATGGCCCTGGTTCATCGTAATCTCTTTCTAAATGAGTTGACTTTCTCTTCCATGATTTCTTCTTGCGTATAGGGGTGACTGATACTGGCACAGGTTGGTCCTCTGGTTCAGCTGCAACGCTTGGCACTGGGGTTTGTGTAGCTGCAGTGCCTGTTGTGGGGGTTTGAGTGGCCGCCGTGCTCATCACCGGGGTTGGAGCAGCTGCAGTGTCTGTCACAATGGGTTGGGTGGCCGCAGTGCTTGTCACCGGGGTTGGAGTAGCTGCATTCTCTTTCACGGCGGGTTGGGTGGCCGCCGTGCTCATCACCGGGGTTGGAGTAGCTGCAGTCTCTGTCGCGGTGGGTTGGGTGGCCGCAGTGTTTGTCACCGGGGTTAGAGTAGCTGCAGTCTCTGTCGCGGCGGGTTGGGTGGCTGCAGTGCTTGTCGCTGGGGTTGGAGTAGCTGCAGTCTCTGTCACGGCGGTTTGGGTGGCCGCAGTGCTTGTCGCTGGGGTTGGAGTAGCTGCAGTGTCTGTCGTGAGGGTTTGGGTGGCCGCGGTACTTGTCACGGGGGTCGGAGTAGTTCCCTTCTCTTTCCCTTGGGGGTACTGAATAGCGTTAAATAGGGCTCGATAGGCATAAGCCAGACCCCAGCACATGGCAGTGATCTGTATGTCTCTGGAATTGCCAGGGTGACAACATATTTCCTCCAAATGTTCTACTAATTTTTCAGGATTCTGCACTTGTTCAGGGGTGAAGTCTCACACCACAGGGGGTGCCCACCGTCTTAGGCATTTGCCCATACTTTCCCACATACCCTGCCACGCATAGCTATCAAGCCTTGGGACAGATCTCTGGATTATATTCTTAACTTGCTTACTAACCTTAGACAGATCTGATACCACTTGCCAAAGCAATATCAACAGATGTATCTTAACTACACAAGGATGTTCAAGATACTGAAAAGTTGTTGTAATGAGGGAGGAGACATTACATAAGATATTAGCTACGGTGCCATTCTGTATTTCCTCCATAAAAAACTCCTCAGAGGAGGAGGTATAATTGCTAATTGCCTCCATGAGGTGGTAGCTGTAGTACAGTAATGGCTTCCATGCAAAACCTAAATAACTGATAACAGTCAAGGCCAGTGTTTTAATAACAAGTCTCCTAGGCAAAATATCTCTAATCACTGCAGAGCACAGCCAACTGACAAAACCAACAGCAAGTTTTAACATGTACTTTACAATCAGCATGGTAAAGACTGGACAAACTAATACTGCGAGCAGATTAATCAATGCTGTGACCAGCAACTGTTATTATCTCAAACCCTTCTTGCCCCACGTTGGGCGCCAAAAATAGACTGTCGTGGTTTGGCCTCAGCTGGCAACTGAACACCACGCAGCCGCTCGCTCACCCCACCCCCCACCCCTGTGGGATGGGGAAGAGAATCGGACGAGCAAAAGAACTTGTGGGTTGAGATAAGCACAGTTTAATAACTACAGTAGAATGATGATGATAAATGATTATGATAATAATGACAGTAATGTTAATATAATAAAAGGGAAAAGGAAGGAAAGGGAAAACAGGGAACAAAAACGCAGAAACATGAACGATACAACCGCTCACCACCCGCCGACCGACGCTGCCCGTCCCCGAGCCGCGATTGCTCCCTCCCTCCCCCAGCCAGCCCCTCCCAGGTAGCATACTGGGCATGACGTTACATGATATGGAATATCCCTTTGGTCAGTTTGAATCAGCTCTCTTAGCTGTGCCCCCTCCCCTCCCGGCTTCTTGTGCACCCAGCAGAGCATGGGAGGCTAGACATGTCCTTGACTAGTATCAGTGCTGCCCAGCAACAGCCTAAACATCTGTGTGTTATCTCAACAGGTTTTTTTCCATGCTAATTTCAAAGCACAGCACTATACCAGCTAGAGTGAAGAAAATTAACTCTATCCCAGCTGAAACCATGACACCAGGATACTCCACTTCTAGTAAAACCAGCCCAGCTCCATCCTTGGCCATGACACAGGTTCTAACACAGTAAAACAGTCTTTCATCTCAAGAACTTATCTACTACATTGTCACAACCTGATGTGAGCTGCTGTAGCAGCTGGATGTACCTATCACTAATAAGATATTCAGGCATAGCAAAGTATAGCCTCACCTTAGATGTTACTTCTTTTTCTGCCCTATTGCTCCTACAGACAGGATAGAACCTGGACATCAGTAAGGAAATAATTTGTTGCTCATAAAACAGTTCCTAAAGCCTCATTCATTCAATTCATTACACAACCAGCAGACTTAATGCTTCCTTGGGTTTTGTGGTTTGATCTTCAGCTCTGAGGACTCTCAAAAGCTTCCAACTTTCCCTTTAGAGTATTAACAGTGAGTACATAAACTAATTTCCATCCCTCATTTCCTTTATATGATAGCTGAACACTCACAAAATCATTTAAGGATTGCAGTAAAGGTATTGTTATTTATTCCCTCCTCTATGTCCTCTCATTTGCTATAACACATCAAATACAGTCCCTAGCAGCCTGGTGATAAAAACTTCTCTATAGAGAACGAATTAACTTTCCTACTACAGGTCAGGGAAGAGGTTGAATGAATTGACGGTTCGGTTTGGAATACAATACACAACCTACGCTCTCTTACACCTCAATCACAGGACAGTTACAGACCACGCAGAAATTATGGTATACAGACAGCAGAAGCCTCACCAAAAGATGAATGATTTGCGTTAGCCAGACTAACGCCAGCTTCAGATCAGCATACACCAAGTCCAGCTTAGGATTTATTATCAGGATTTTTTAGCAGAATCTTAAAGAATATGGTTCAAGACTCTATAAGGATTTTCCTACAATCAAAATTGTGCAATATCCTCCCAAGTTGTATGCAAATTCCCAATTACAGATGAAGAGGCAAAGGTTGCACTTCCTGGGCTAAAGAACCATCTGAAAACTGCCAAAAGGAACAAACTCCTATTAATGGACTATTCTTGAAGCAAATCAATAAGCAATGCTGTAGTGGGGACTCAATCCTCTGCAATTTGTTCATTACAACTTTATAATGATAGGCTACAACATATCCATGCACTCAAACTTTTTGCAAAATGAAAAACCTCGATAATCAGATTTAATGACACAAAGCACAACTGCACAGCTTTTGTGCAATCAAGTTCAAGCATATGAATTGCAAAACCTGGGAGGAGAATTCTTCCAGATAAGACAGTTATCAAAAATCATGAATAAACAATAGTGACCATATCATACATAACTTGTCAAAATACAAGACATATTGCTGAGCAGCAAGTGACAAGGATATTTTCCATACATTATTACTGTCATACACTATATGCTTCTACCTGCCATACTGAATATCACAGAGCAGGTGCTGATGCTCTGACTGACAGTAGCGTGAACAGCCTGATGTGCTGACACTGCAGTTACACACCCTGAGTTCCCAGGTGCTGTATTTTAACTCAGAGAACATGGTGCTAGGATATATTCTCAGACTAGAAGGAAAGAAAAAAAAAAAAAAGTGGTGCTCATAGTTTAAACAGGGAAACAAACACCACCAGACAGTGATTTCCAAAGGAGTTTTAAGAGGATCCTGAAAAAAACCATTACCTTTTCTCAGAAGGCTGTGTGAGTGACCGAGGCGTGCAAAAACAGATCACAGAAGAGAGAAGTTGTTTGTGGTGTTGGTTGGTTGTACTGTTCTTTCCAATAACTATTCACCAGCCATTAAGAAAATAACCAAACAGTACTTCAAAATTCAGACACTGTATTAAAGCTTTTATCTATATGCATGTTTTATTATATTATATAATATAAATAACGTATTGTATAAGTTTTTTTTGTCATGCTCACAATTGAAAAATCATAAAATAGCATCAAGCTCTGGGAAATTAAAAGAAGCAAGGATAATTAAGATCTTAAATTTTTAAAAAGCAAGCTCAAAGATAGTGTTAAGTATGTACAACTTTTACTAGTCATAATAAATTTGTGTAAACTTCACAATAACAAGGCATGCTCTAGTTTCCAAATAATTTAAAACAAAAATCAAGAAAGCTACTCTTGACTTAATTATGAGAATACAAACCAAAAACATTTCATCTTTTTCTGCTCACTTTAATACACTCTAACACAACAGCATTTTATTACACACCATTAATGATACTTCACTTTTCCTATAGCTAAGTATAAAAGCTATATGGCAGGTATTCACTTTATTACCATATTCTATATATGTTCAATAAAACCTGTGCAAAGATTTGTTAGGAGCAAAAAATGATGGCTATGTAAACACAGCATGTTACGAACCCCAACCCGTTGAAGCAGGTCACCAGGACCATCTCCAACTGGAAACCCAAGTCAAAAGCAGCAGTGGACTCGAGCCACGGCTGAGTGGGGAGAGCCAAGGAAGAGCTCGTTTCCTGCCACCATCCCCTGCTCTCCCCAGCAGACCACACACAATTACCTTCCTAATCAAGAACATCCAGCGAACAATCTGCTCAGATAATTGTTAAGTACGTTTGCCATCAATATGCACGAAATTATTGCTAGTAAATGTCACTGTGAATTACAGTCAAGTGCTACTAGACATGCTATAAACATGGATCTACCCCAGTGACAAGAATCACTTTTCATACCATGCTTCAAGGAACTCCCAGCATAAGGAATAACAACAAGTTGTCTCAGTTTTTCCATCCTTTTACTGTGCTACACTCTACCACTGAAGAAAGAAGCAGGCAATTTTTTTTACAACCAAGTATAAATCCATAGGCAGTCTGCAATGATAGCTTATTATAAGCAGGTGTTACTTTCTAATGCATTGGTTAGCTGACTTCATTCTTGGAGATTACTCACCAGAGTTTAAATACATTAAACCATTTCAACATGTAGCCCAATCTTTTGGCACCAGAAGTCTGATTTCCTCACAACAATGGCAGGCGCCAACGAGTTAGACAGATTTTAATGAACAGTTTTCACTATTCAATGAGCAAGCAGCTACTGGGCGTTCTCAGCACCTGTCCTTGCTGGACTGACTGTTGAAGAAAATCCACATTCAGATACTTTTGGTTGTTCTTCCACAATCCACCTGCACTGTGTTAGCATTCTGATACCAGTCCTTTTTGCCAGAGCATTTTTGGCTTTGTGCAATAAACAACGTGCAATTACATACTTGACAGTATCTTTACAACAAAGCAAAGGAAATCAAGGCTCCTGTGCCAACATTATCCATCATGTGTTCTGTAAGAGCATCTTCATACGGTGCTACACGAAGATTTGTGGCAGATAGCATTATGACTTTCTTTTTGCTGTAATCAAACTGATTTTTAATGCATTCACATTCAAAAAGAAGGACCGGACAGCAGAAAGAACAGCTGGATTAGTTGAGCATCTTCCCTGCCATCTTTTATCTTGTGTAATACATGCTCCATTTCCTGGAGATGCACTTATTTTTGAACATTCTGCCTAAATTCTTTTATTTTTCCTGTACTCTTGTATAAACTACTGCCCACTAACTGAATTTTAGCCGTTGCCTTTTCAATGGATCAGTTCTGACCATAATATTGTTATCTTCCCTCACTAGATTCCTAAAAATTGCATTAATTCCTGGCTGCTCCTGGTTTATGAAATGTGTGAAAAGAAACACTAAATAATTGCAATGTCACCATTCCTACACCAGTACATGGTCAGCTTCACTCCATTTCCATCCTGTTCTTCTGAAAAGGAGCATTACCACATTTCAAACTGTATGAAAATGACTAAAGCTAAGGTAGGTCTTACAGCATCACTTCTAAAAAAATGTTTTAAAAATGAAAAATTAAGTTTGTAAATAAATGACCATGTTAAATTTAATACAAGTCTTTAAAGAAAAAATAAACCAAACCACTTAAACCCCACTCTAGAAGAGGTCTATTTTGCTATAAGAATCTGTAACATGCCAACAGCTTGTTAACAAGCATTTAATTCTAGCAGAAGACAACAGTCAATATGCAATGAAAAGCTCTCATCACATTTTGGTGTTCTCTTTCACACATATGATACAAAGGAAGATTGTTTACACCAAATTACTTCAGAACTCAAAGGAACTAAGTCAGTTTTACTACTGACTACATACTTTCTACCTCACAGGTTGTCCCGAACAGTAAACATGTTGTATGTAACCTCATTGGTACTTCATTTCCACTTTTAAAGCAAAGTTTGGGATTCTTAGTATAAACAAGACATAGAATCATAGAATTATTTAGGTTGGAAAAGACCCTTAAGATCATCGAATCCAACCATTAACCTAACACTGACAAGTCCACCACTAAACCATGTCCCTAAGCGCCACATCTACAAGCATCAGAACATTTTAGTTTCTTGTGGGACATCTGTTTCACTAGCAGTAGTGTATACCTACCATATGAGCCCAGTGCTTTCTCTTCATATGTAAAATGAAGTTGCAGCTCCTCTTCTGACATTTGACTGATGAATACTTTCAGCAAACGGCAAATAATAAACAGTGCATTGTGAGCCTGCAGGATAAAGAGGTGACTAGAAAAGAAGCAGAAACAAACAAGAATCAGTAACGCTTAACCTGTGAACATGCATCAAAACCCACAAGAAAACATATGCCAGAGTAGACAAAGGGGTTCCTACAGTTGAAGCAAGGAAAAGCCAAAGGGCTTAAGCAGGGAGTATCCAGTTGATCCTACAGCAAACAAACTGGCAAGGCACTTCAAAGTAGTATTTTTTTCTTCCCCCAGGAGAATACAATCTTATTCCTAACTAAGTTTGTATTGTTCAAAACACCACAGTTGCCAGAAGTACCATTCTTTGAGAGCTCACCAGACAGCTCAGCATACTTCTAAAGGTTTCTAGATACTATGGACTCTAGCCACCCAGACATTTGAAAATTTCCCATATGAAAGCTACTCTGGCTCCCTGAACCTTAGACTTTTTCCCAGTCAAACAGCCTTCAGATGACTGTAGGCATTTATGGACTTCAGGAGCACAATATAGCAAGATTTTTCTATGCAGTACACACAGATATTTTCCAAGCCTTCTGAATGCAAGCCTTCTGAATAGATTCACTACATTTTCTTGAGTCCCAATAAGCAACTGCTGGGAAGCCCATACAACAGCACATAGTCAAGCTCTTGCTTGAAGCTATATTTTCAAGGTATTTTTGGATTGAAGCAGCAGGAGCTATCCAGGCAGGAATAACTTCTTTCTCCAGATATAAGCAAAAAGGTTGAGGACAGTCCTGGGAGCAAGGGGGCATTAAAAAAGAGAGTCTTCCTTTTTGAAGCCCCAGATCTGATGAGAGTTGGACATTTGTCTATGGGTGTGGGGGAACAATTACAGAAAGCTTCCTGCAAAAACTATACAGTGCTGCCCATGTAACCTCTTGGCGTTCTCTCCTACTGCTGAAAGGGGCAAGCAAAACCAATGGCAGCTGCATGATATGATTTGAAAGCAAAGCCTTTATACAGAAGTTTGTGTTCAAATTTAAAATATTTCCAAGAGAAGATACTGGTTCATACATCAATATTTAATTAAAAAGGTCAGGTGATTTTTAAAGAGCTCTAAACCAGTAGTAACCAGAAGTTGCACCATTTGTATGTAAATGTGTTTACATAACACACGGGATGAACACAAAAATGTCTTTTTCTGCAGCAGTCTATTTACCTATTACACTTAACCTTCTGTGTTTGGAAAAGTACCAGATACTTGTTCTGTTTCTGACAATCATTTAAAAGAATTCTAAGTTTTGATCTGTGATTATGTTAACTAGCAAAGCAAAAAACTCAAGAGCTAGAAGCAAAATCATAGAATCATAGAATGCCCCAAGTTGGAAGGGATCCACAAGGATCATCAAGTCCAACTCCTGTCCCTGCACAGGACAACCCCAAAAGGAACATTTATGACACCACGTTGAGTGGGGAAGTAGACACTCCAGAAGGGAGAGCTGCTCTGCAGGGAGATCTGGATAGGCTGGAGGAGTGGGCCAGCAAGAACCTTATGAAGTTCAACAAGGAAAAGTGTAAGGTCTTGCACCTGGGAACACATAATCTGGGAGTGCAGCACAGACTGGGATCCACCTGGCTGGAGAGCAGCTCTGTGGAAAGGGACCTGGGGGTCCTGGTGGACAGGAAGCTCAACATGAGCGAACAGTGTGCTGCTGCAGCCAAGGCGGCCAACAGGATGCTGGGTTGCATCAAAAAGGGCATCGCCAGCAGAGAGAAAGAAGTCATTATCCCACTCTACTCAGCACTTGTCAGGCCACACCTGGAGTACTGTGTACAGTTCTGGTCCCCAATGTGCAAAAAGGATGTGGACAGGCTGGAAGGGGTCCAGAGAAGGGCCACCAAGATGATCAGAGGACTGGGAAGCTGCCATATGAGGATAGGCTGGGAGAACTGGGTTTGTTCGGCCTTGAGAAAAGGAGGCTCAGAGGGGATCTCATCACCATGTACCAGTACTTAAGGGGTAGTTACAAAGAAGATGGAGACTCCCTTTTTACATGGAGTCACATGGAGAGGACAAGGGGGAATGGACACAAATTGCTCTTGGGGAGATTCCGATTGGACACCAGAGGGAAATTTTTCACACTGAGGACAGTCAACCATTGGAATAATCTCCCCAGGGAAGTGGTTGAGTCGGCCATGTTGGACACCTTCAAGAGTCGTCTGGACAGGGTGCTGGGCCATCTTGTTTAGACTCTGTTCTTCCTATAAAGGTTGGACTGGATGATCCCTGAGGTCCCTTCCAACCTGTGATTCTGTGATTCTGTGATTTAAAAAGTGAAATGGCACATACAGCTTTTTTTCCAGGTACTTACTTCTGACATTCGGCTGAAATTTTTAACTCTTTGGTTCTAGAAAGAAAGACTTTAACCAACAACCCAAGGTTTCCTGTTCGAGGATTCTTCTCAACTAGATGAGGAAAAATAAGATATGGCTACATAGCATGCATAAGTTGACACTATTTAGTTCAAACAATATATAGAATGAAACCAAATTTCAATGTCTTAAATATTTCACATAAAGCACAATAGGTCTGTGTTTCTGTACAGCTGCTGCTGTTCTTTTAAGATTCTCCAGTACATGCCTTACTACTCCCTAGTTGTTCTCTAAACATACTTTACATTCTAGATTTAAAATATCCCAAAGGTGGAGCTCACACTGCTTCCTTTCCAACACTTGTCTACACCACAATAGTCTCCTCTCAGCAAACTAGGGAGGTTTTCACAACTAGCTTTCACCTTCTTGAAACATTATTGATCACATTTATAGTATCCCTTCCTTTCGTCCTCTGATTAATTCTTTCCCCTTACTGATCAGCTTAGAGAGCAGAGGGAAAAAGAGGTAGTATGACGGAAAACCAGCGGGAGACAGGCACCATCCGATGATGATCATCAAGTCTCGTTTATTGGCAATTAGCAAATATCTTTTATACCGTTCGTTAATTAGCTCATACATATTGCAAAAGCACAGCTCATCATTGGCTGGGAGGTAGATGCCAACTCCTCCCATGCTTATCTCTTGTGTTCAGCCTTGCAATTAGCAGTTACTTGTTTCTCACACTCCTTTACCGGTCAACAACAGCTGGGCTCAAGGTCGCTCCGACCCTGAGCCTGTCCTTCTACTTCAATGCCCGCTTTCTGCTAGCCATTCCCGGGCTAGAGTCTCCCACATTTCCCCCTTTTTCTTTTGTTCCTTGAGAAAGGAACACGGCACTCATACTTCTTTCCATCATTTGTTGCATACATTGCGATATACAAGGGACACACATTAATATAATAATAAACAGTATAAATATTATTAATCCCATCTGCAAAATACTCTTGATCCAATTGCCAATGCCCCATCCATTAAACAAGCTGTTAAACCAATGCCATGGATCATCCTGTCTTACAGAGTCTACATCTAGTAATAAGTCAGATAATGCCTTTGATGTGGCATTTGTTTGCTTAGCTAGCCAACACCCTAGCTTGTTTAATGTCGTGAGGCTTTGAGCAACACCAACTCCAGGAGCCAAGAAGGAAACAGCTATGATCTTTGTAGGATTCCAAAATTCAGCTGTAGAGTCACAGTTATCCTCAAACTTATGAGTGCTCCTTTTGCTTCTCATCTTTCTATGATGTTGATAAATCATTGAAGTGTTAGGGGTAAGAAACGTTAGGCGACCTATAGAGCAAGGCCCTCCCTTTATATGTGACGGGATGCCAGGCCAAGCCCCATCTCCACAAATTAAAAACAAACCTGCAGGTAGCGCAATAAGCATATTGTTAGAGCGTGATATATTTACAGAGGTATAGTTACACCAAGCAGTAGCATTAAGAGAGCCCGCAAGGGCAAGCTCTTGTGGTTCTGGGCCTACGGGGAGTACATCATCCCAGATATCATACTCAACAAACACCGAAGGGGCGTCACGCCACTTAAAGGGAAGCTTCCGAGTTATATTATGCTGCTGTTGCAGCTCCGTTACGGACTGAGTAAAAGTCATAAAGGTTGCATTACTTAAAGGCACCCCAATAAGACATGTGACAAATGGGGAGTCGGGCGTTGCTAGGCTGGCACAAAAGCTAGTTGTATTCAATGATCTAGCTAGCGTGACCCAGATATTTTCTCGTGGGTCAAAAACGTTAGGCACAAGGGCAGTGCTACATACACTTAAAAGGGCTAATACCCATAATTTCTGTTCAGCAGAGCTCATTATCAGTCCGCCTTGTATTCTCGGTCGAAACCAGACCAAACCTCGGGCGCTATGCACCCTCTGGGACCTTTGTTCCTCCTGGACCGTGGTTATTCACTGGTGAGTGCTGCACAGCGCTCCTCTGGGTTCCTTCCGCTGATCCCAACCGTTCAGGTGCCGCTTCGGCTGGTGCCGCGGTGGGCAACTGTTCTGCGTCGCGCTGTGTGGGGGAGGTGGCGGGTCTGGCACATCTAGCTGGAATCCATTGCGGCCCTGTAGGGGTAGAAACACAGAGATACCCCCTCCCCAATATAAAACCTCCACAGGCCCTAACCATACACCCGTACGCGGGTCTTTGTATTTGACCCAAACTCGGGGTAGCTCCCGTTCGTCTTTTTTCTGTCTGTAGTGAACGATGACAGCAGGCACTCCCTCAGAGCCAAATACACACAAATAGTTTAACACAAACAGTGCTTTTACCAGCCGCTCTTGCGGGTCTTTTATATCTGCATACTTTTGAACATAGGTTTTCAGCAACCCATTAGCTCGTTCCACTATTGCTTGACCCGTTGGGTTGTGAGGGATACCTGCAATGTGTTGTACTGACGCACCCACGCAGGAGGGTTATCGTGTTCTGCAAATAGGCATAAGTGATTTAATACAAACAAAACTTTTGCACAAACAAAACTTTTGCCATTCCAACACCCTTATCTTCTCCCCCTTTTTCTTTTTGCACTGAGTAAGTGCACCCAAAATGTGAGTAGAACCATGGAGTATGGGGAGATCGATGGGGAGATCGGGGTCCAGGCGGTCTACTGCTCTCTGGACGATCTCGGAGCTAAGACGTTGTATCATAGTGTGTTGTTCAGCAGTCGGTCGGACCGGCGCGGCAGGGTCAGTGCCCTTTAACATTGGGCGAAGAATTGAGAGTCACTGATGCGCCACCCAAGATATTTCCATACCAGTGAACGTTGAACCTTCTCTGCTGCTATTACTAGGTCGTGTAGCTGGAGCTGTTGCTGTAAATATAATTCTTGCTGTGCTGAGAAAGGTTGTACTCGCGCAAACAAGATGTCATCCATGTAATGGTAAATTATAGTGTCCGGCCATTGCTGCCTCACTTCTTTCAATGCAGCATCTACGAAGAGTTGACACAGAGTAGGGCTATTCTGCATGCCTTGTGGCAATACTGTCCACTCGAAGCGTAAGTCAGGACCCTCTCTGTTGATTGCCGGTAATGTAAATGCAAATCGCTGGGTATCCTGAGGATGCAGCTTTGTAGTAAAAAAGCAGTCCTTTAAGTCGATAATTAGTAAATGCCAGTCAGTTGGTAGCATGGCTGGATTTGGAAGGCTAGGCTGTAAAGCCCCCATCGCTTGCATTTGCTGATTTACTGCCCATAGATCATGTAACAGCTTGAGATGTCCTTGATCTAATTGTTGTTTTATTAATATACGGGCTTGTTGTAGACTTTCCCGTTTGAGCGGTCACTGCCCGACCCATACTGGCTCTTCTGTGAGCCATGTCAGTGGGATTGGGAAAGTCCATGTGGCAGTGACCCTCTTTGGTTACTGTTGAGAGTTTTTGGCTGGACCCAATGAGGCGAGAGCGGCACAAACTTGTTGCTGAACGTGTACCATTCCCTGCCCAACTTCCCTCAATGCTTCAACTAACATAGCTTGGGGGCCGGGAGGTACCCGACTCATGCGTTCAAGCATCACCTCAATGCCTGCGTCTAGGGGAAGTGTAATTAAAATGCTTTTAGTAGCATGGTTGGAGTTTTCCATAACACATTGACGCAGCAATGGGCCCTTCATAAAAATTTTCCAATCAAGAGGATTATGGTGTGCTAATAAATTTTGATTGTTAGCAGGGTCCGGTTGACAGGGAAAGCCTGAGCTAACAAATCGGCGGTCTCTAGGTCCCCGTTCTGTAATGCCTCTAACCCAATTTTTCGCCAGTCAACCTGGCTACGCACAGCAGGCACAGAACGGTGACTAGACGTGCTCGGCTTATTTTCCTTCACCGGAGAGACTACATCACATAAATTTTCAATATCTTCACCTCCCTTTCCCAAGCTTATTCCTCCTCCGCTAGTTTCTACAGATGTAGATTTATCAGGGGAGGGAGGGGGGGGAATAAGGGGTTTTCGAGGTACGACAACTGGGATCCCCGAGAAGGGAGGAGAGAGATTGTCTAAGCCAATTCCAATCTTTCCAGCATTGGGGTCACAGTTGTCTAGCCGATCAGAGGCGGCTGTTGCTAATCTTTTTTCAGTTTTATATTTTTTCATACAGTTAATCACTTCCCGCCAAGGTTTCATTAACTTTTCCGCTGTCTTATCGTCATCTATCACCAAATCCCACAAACAATCATCATAGGCTCTCCCTTGTTTTATTCCCATATAAAAGGGGATCCCTCCTGTATCCTTAACCTTAGTCATAGCTGCTCGAGCAACTCTCATCGCTTCTCTACACTTCTCTGGTCCCAATAAAACCTGTGCCTCCGTTCTAAAGAACGCTCCCAGTCCTAACAGTTCATCCAAGGTAACGCCTTGAAGGGGATCTCCCGGTGCCCTCTGGGTTGCAGCTGACGCCTGTGCCTCAGCTTGCCAGTGAGCCTCCCACAGCAATCTTTGGTGTGGCGAAAAAATCAACTCGGCGAGCCCTTTAATATCGGCAGGCAACAAGACATGTGCAGTGAACAGATAGTCCAGCATTTGTCTTACAGGCTCACTCGATACTCCGAACTGACTAACAGTGAACCGTAACTAGGACAATAATTTCCAGTCTAACGCAGTAATCTCCGCCTGCAGTCCTCCCCTGGGATTCGGTCTATAAATTACCGGAAAAGCGAGAGTACCACCAGCTTCAACTAGTTCAGGATCACCCTTTTCTGCCCCCTCCCGCGCTAATGCCGCCCATGCCCCTCGCCGCTCCCGTGCAATGGCTTCTACCAAGTCAGATTCCGCTCCAGGCATCGGCTCATGGCCTAGGCCGGGAGCCAGTACCGTTGCGGGCTGGTTATTCGCAGTAGCGGGAGTTGCGGGTGACGAGGGCAAGTTTGAGGGGTCTGCCGGCCCAGGGGGCAGGTAGACAGTTGAAACCGCAGGCGGGCCCGGGGAGCTAAGTCCCCAGCCTGAGCCGTAGCTCCGATTTCGCTCTTGAGCTGAGACAGCTTGCTGCACAGCTCGCTTTTCTGCTTGTATCTGCAATAACTCGTTATGTACTACCTTCCATAGCTTACTCATTTTCTTTGCAGTTTTATCATCCTCTAACACCGCCTCCCACAAACTGTCCCTCACCTTTCTCCACTCTGCCAGTTCATGCACCGTATGTGGGTTTACAAAGTGTCCCTTCTCGCATCCCCAGCTTATCAACAATGGTAGTTCTTTACGTAAATCTATACCCTTAATGTTACGCCTCTCTAAAAGAGATGTAAAGAAATCATATGCTGCTTGCCTCTCCATTGTGCTCGTCGGCGCCGTTGCAGCTCCCAAGGTCTCAGCAGCACGTATCGGCTGAGCCCACCTATGTGGTCGCCCAGGGTACGAAGACCAGCTGCGCTGTCTGTTTTGCCGTCCCTCTGCTTGCAGGACCCGAACCCTACGCTGGACCGTCCGTGGTATCACGTCAGGGTCACCATTTGACGGAAAACCAGCGGGAGACAGGCACCATCCGATGATGATCATCAAGTCTCGTTTATTGGCAATTAGCAAATATCTTTTATACCGTTCGTTAATTAGCTCATACATATTGCAAAAGCACAGCTCATCATTGGCTGGGAGGTAGATGCCAACTCCTCCCATGCTTATCTCTTGTGTTCAGCCTTGCAATTAGCAGTTACTTGTTTCTCACACTCCTTTACCGGTCAACAACAGCTGGGCTCAAGGTCGCTCCGACCCTGAGCCTGTCCTTCTACTTCAATGCCCGCTTTCTGCTAGCCATTCCCGGGCTAGAGTCTCCCACAGTAGTAGGGATGGAGTTATTTGTTTTAAACCTTTCAGTAATTTCAAGTTCTACAAAACAGTTACCGACGGAAGCTTCTACAAGTTTTGAATATATATACAAACGCACTCTTTACACTACTTAATCTTACTAGCTGAATACATACAAGTAAGAGTTAAGTACACTGAAGACATGTATATGCATGAGTGCTGTTTCTTAATTTTTTTCTGATTGAGCACATGGAAATAAGTTAAGATGTCACAATTTCTCACCTAAAGACTTGCAGACTGAGGTTGTGTCTTCTTCCAAGAGCTTTAAGTCAGCACTAGAAGAGGAGGAAAAGAAAATAAAAATTGTTACACAAGAAATTGGGTTCCTGTGCTTGAAGTGAAAATTCATTGCAAAACAGTAGTAAAGTATTTCTATGAAGCACTTAGTTTTACCAATCCATTAGCTGGTTTACATAGATATCACAGAAGCACTGCATGGTTGAGGCACGATGGGACCTCTGGCTATCTCCACATCATCTCCAGGCAACCCACTCCAGTGCTCGGTCATCCTAGTATCAGGCAGGACATCATGCATTTGAAGTACAGTGATTACAAAGCAGGAAACCAATATGCAGAAGTGAATTGTTTGTCAGAGTGAAGTAATGTCACTACATCATCTGTGTTACTACTACCTTTGTGGATTCAGTGGTGCCATGCATAGCTTGATGCCACTGAAAATATACACAGAATAACAGCCTACAGAAAGGACATGATTTTTTACAGGAACTATCATATGAGATTACATATTTTTTAAAAGCATGAATTAAAGAATCCTCAACCTCAAGCTAAGCACCACTTTCATTTAACTAGTGTAATAACACTAGTGCAACAATCACATCAGATACACCAAATTTTTCATAGCTTCATTAATTGCCTGTTGTTATGCCTCAGTGAAAACCATCAACTGAAAAGGGCAATAAAGCACTAAAGTAGAACCTTCCAACCACCACTGAAAGTAAACACCAGCTGTGTCAGACACATAAAAAGACATTTATAAACTCCTATCACTATAAACCTACCAGTACAGAGTAACTGATCCTCAAAAACAAAACAGAAGAATACACAGGAAGTATATTTTTCCTTAACAGATGGGAAAAAGACAATAATCAGATATTGTGTCCAATGCCACATTAAGCAACATGAAGGTGTCCCAATATTAGTTCCTAAAGGGCAACCTGGGCCAGCGTTTCACCCTCATTGCAAAAATTTCCACCCTCATCATAAAAATTTCTTCCTTATATCTAGCCTGAATCTACCCTCTCTTAGCTTAAAGCCGTTACCCCTTGTTCTACCGCTACAGGCCCTGCTGTTCAGAATATTGGAGAAGACTGTACAGCCTTTATACAGACACAAATACAGTCTGACCTACAAGAATGGCAGTCCTTCTGAAGTTCCCCAAATCAAGTCAGGCAAAAAAAAAAAAAGCACCAGTTCAATACTTGCAGGCATAAAATAGCATACAATATAGGCTGAACAATTTCAGACCTTGTGCAGCTACATCCTTGTAATTAAAGGTATGAAAATCACCATCCTCAGAATAAATAGGAAAGTAGCAATGTAATGAAACCTGCATAGTAACTAAGCCTATAAATGTCAGTGATATGGCCTCCATTCAAGCACTCTTCTCACAAAAATATTGCAAAACTTAATACTGCCATAATTAAATTGCCAGAGTCGCTGTTGCTTCCTAAGCATTAAATTTTCTGAGGAGTAACCTGATTTATATAAAAACAACAGAGACTGAAGACAAAAAGGGCATGGTACTGCTTGCACTCTCTCTGTCCCACCTGCTCAACCCCATCTTGGCAACTACCTGCAGCTCTGCCAGTGAACTTCTAAAAATGCAGTGGTGGGGGAAACAGTCCCCCTTCTTTTTGTTTTTAAATTGAGATTATAATCCAGTTTACAGCATGGTCCTAAAGAACTGTCACATCAACCTCGGATTAACTGTGGTGCTGTGTGGGAAGCCCCTAAAGCAGCTCCACCGCTGAAAACCCACGTGGAGCCGTGCTCTTGGAAGCTGTTGAGTTTGCCTGAGCTGTGCCCAAACTCCTGAGGGACTGGAAGAGGAGGTAAGGATATTGGTAGAAACAACAGACAAAAGAATTATTTCAAAACTTTTGAATAGGAAATGTTTCAAGACAGAGACATCAAACAAATTAAGTTTTAAGATGCCTGCAAATATTCCTGTATATCAGACTGATTAACTGTGTAGTGAGCTGACAGCAGAGACAGCCCTTCACCTACAGCTGAATATCCTAAGACAACTTTAGATTATGCACATTGGCTTTTTTTGATAGCAAATATCAGCAGTCTTTCCTCCCTTAGAAAAATCCTTTGCAACATCAGTTTCAGAAAGAACAAACTTACACTTTCATATACACTTTAAAAACATTAGACTTGGCCTCAAAGGTGGTCTCTCATTTCAGTGCTAAAAACATGCAGAGTAATTAAGAACAAATGGTATCAAACTAGAACACCCCACCAGCAACTACAGACAACACAGTTTTCTAGGTCTATGTGAAACAAGGACTTTTTGCACTTTAAAAAAAAAAACAAAAAAAAAACACCCCACACACAACACCAAAACCGAACTTCTAAATTCATCCAGCTGGCTGCTTGTCATCAGGATGTATTTCTTCCTAAGAGCTGACAGGCAGGGTGAATACTATATTGGACACAAACTCAGTAGAGAGTTCTTCGGTACTGAATAATCACAATCCAGCACAATGTGACCCACCTCCCACTATCCAAAGATACTGGGGACCGAGTGATCATCATAATTGCTCCAGGATTTAAACTATAAATGTAACATACAGCTTTTAATTATCGTTCATTTTCCCCCTAATTTCTAAGCAGTTAGATTTCGAGGTATAGCATTCTTACAGGTTTTGGGTTTTTTTTCTTCTCTTTCAGTTATTAAAAACCACACAAAGTCTCCAAACAAATTCCACAGTTGCCTAATTTCTGCAAGTTGCCAGGATCAAAAACAGTGGCAAACCAAGCAAGACCTTCAGCAAAGCTTTTAACACTCAAGTCATTCTTTTTCCTCCCAAAATGACGTTTGATGTTTAAAAATTAACTACAGCCCACTCCCCCTTATTCATACAACGAGGACACAGAACTGGGTTTTGCAATCCTCAAGACTAGGCAACACTACCTGCAAAATTTCAGTTGCTGCAACAGAAATACCTAGTGAGGAGGAACTACAGCAGAACCAACACACACAGAGTGAAAGGGTGTTCTTACGCTCAACAGAAGTAATACTACTGCTACATCCCCAAGGATGGATTCATGGAGAGAGTATAGTGGGGCAGTACAAAAACTAGCGGCCCATTTCCAGGTACCTTGGGCAAAGTTTAGCAGTGCCTTTCTCTCCTTCTCTTGGGGAGGAAATAAAAGTGAGAGACATGGAAAAAGATGTCTGCCTATTTCTTTTGTGCTGTGAAGACAGGAGATATATTAACACTTAAGCAGAAAATGCATAAGGTGGCACAAAAGAACTGCTACAACCAGCCATAGTATTGACTTTGCTCTACAGTCCCTGTGGAGATGACATTTGGTTAACGAATAAATGTAAGAATGGAAACCTAACACTAAAACATCTGTCCTTTCATTAATCCACAGAGCAGCACTGGTAGCATTCAAACTATTTTTCAGCACTAACAACAACAGTAAGCACTGACAGAGCAAAGCTCCTTCACTGCACTGATCACAAATAAAAGTTCCAAATCTTTCTGAAAACCCTCACCTGGGGAATACGGACTGCCTTGTTGCCAAATATATGTGTATACACATACACAGATACATATTTTAAGAGCTTGCTATGTGGGACACAAAAAGTCTGCAGAGCATTTAAACTGATCCTCTTCAACATATTACATTTAATTGTAATAAAGTACCTATGGGAGGATCCAGGAGAAAACAACCTTTCAAAAAAGAAAAGGAAAAAAATCCCACACATTTTCCACTCTGCAATTTTATCTACCAAGAACTGGGAAAATAGAAATTACACTTTTTCAGAATGGAAAAGAAGATTCTGAAAGACACATAAAACTAGAAGAGCAATTCATTAGGGATGGAGGAATAAAATATCCCCTGGTCTATGATAATCATTAGTATATTCTCAACAAGAAAAGATGACCACTTTCTAGCAATAAACAAGCAGCAAGGTAAGTAAACCCTTCCTGCAGCTTGATGGTACTGCTGAGAATCACTAGGAGAAACCCAGGCACCCCAGTAACACCCAGTGAGCCCTGCCATGGAGGAGACACCACTTTGGAAGATGTTCAAGTGCACATGGCAAACAAACACCAGCTTCAAGCCATGGATCTTTAATATAATCATCACAGTGACCTGGGTGAGTTTGCACACAGAGTGATATATTTCAACTGGCACTACCTGGAATAAACCGCTCAGTTTTGGGAAAGTAGTTGTCCTGGTTTCATCTGGGATAGAGTTAAATTTCTTCATAGTAGCTAGTATGGGGCTATGTTTTGCATTTTTGCTGGAAACAGTGGTGATAATGTGGAGATGATTAGTTGTTGCTAAGTAGCACTTACACTGGTCAAGGGCTTTTTCAGCTCCCCATGCTCTGCCGGGTGCACAAGAAGCTGGGAGAGGACACAGCCAGGACAGCTGACCCCAACTGACCAAAGGGCTATTCCATACCATATGACGTCATGCTCAGTATATAAAGCTGGGGAAGAAGAAGGAAGGGGGGGACGTTTGGAGTAATGGCGTTTGTCTTCCCAAGTAACTGTTACGCATGATGGAGCCCTGCTTTCCTGGAGATGGCTGAACACCTGCCTGCCCATGGGAAGTGGTGAATGAATTCCTTGTTTTGCTTTGCTTCTGCATGCAGCTTTTGCTTTCCCTATTAAACTGTCTTTATCTCAACCCATGAGTTGCCTCACTTTTACTCTTCCGATTCTCTCCCCTGTCCCACCAGGGGGGAGTGAGCGAGCAGCTGCGTGGTGCTTGGTTGCTGACTGGGGCTAAACCACGACAGTCCATTTTGGCGCCCAACGTGGGGCACGAAAGGTTTGAGATAACAACAAATCTGATTGGAATGTGCTAGATGGAATTTATAGCGGCTATTGCTGTTTAGCTATTAATTGGCAGGCTTCTGTGCTTGCTATGGGGCTTGTCTGCTCTACTGTATGCCTTAAAATCTAGTGCTCATTAGTGGCACTTTTTGCTTTCACTGCTTGCTGTACTGCTTATCACCTTACCCTGCCGGGCCTAGGAACATTCTGATAACAGCCATGGCCAGGCGCCTGGGCTGGCAGATGGCCAGGGCCCCGCTGCTGTTTCTGTGCTGTTGTACTGGACAGGCTGGAACTCCAGTGTGAACTCGAGTCAAAGGGACTGTGACCTGTAGATGAGTCCATGTGGGAGCAGGACACCACAAAGCATCTGTGTCTGTGTATAAGCCCATTCCAGAGCAGGTATATCTCAAAGCATCTGTGGCCTTGGTTACGTCTGTGACACAGCAGGTATACCTCTGAGGTAATTGTGGCCCAAGGATAAATCCATCTCGGAGAAGGTACACCTCGAAGTGTCTGTGGCTGTAGATAAGTCCATGCTGCAGCAGGTACAACTTGAACCATCAGTGGCTGTGCATGAGGTCATGCTGGAGCACCTCAAAGTGCGTCGCCATGGATAAGCCCAAAACGGAGCAGGCTTACCTCTGGAGGGACTGCAGCCATGGGGCAAAGCCATGTTGGAGCAGGTTTACTTCTGGAGGGACTGCAGCCATGGGCAAGGCCGTGTTGGAGCCAGTTTACTTCTGGAGGGACTGCAGCCATGGGAAAAGCCATGTTGGAGCAGGCTTTGGAGGGACTAGAGCCATGGGCAAGGCTGTGTTGGAGCAGGTTTACTTCTGGAGGGACTGCAGCCATGGGCAAGGCCGTGTTGGAGCCAGTTTACTTCTGGAGGGACTGCAGCTGTGGCTAAGGCCATGCTGGAGCAGATATAGCTCTGAAAGCATTGAGGCCCATGCAGAAGGCCACGCTGGAACAGGCGCACCTCAAAGCGACTGTGGCTCTGGATAAGTCTATGCTGCAGCAGGTGTGCCCCTGGAGAGACTGTGGCTCCTGGGTAAGGCTCCGCTTGGAGCAGGTACAACCCTAAAGGACTACAGTCTGTGGGTAAGTCCAAACCAGAGCGGGGCAAGGGGAGGAGTTCATTACAATGTTAAACCTGATGGTCTGATCCAAATGGACCAGGGGTGGAGATTGTAATGGAAATACATTTAAATTGTTCTAACCCAGGATTTGAGTTACATATTATGGAAATTACTATAGCAGAAACCCCTGGTTGCTAGCCAGGCTGGGAGCAGGGGGAGTTCATTGCAATGTTAAAACCTATAACCTGGCCCAAAGGGGCCAGGGGTGGAGATTGTAATGGATATACCTTTAAATTGTAATCTGTCATTTGAGTTGCATGTTATAGGAATTACTACAGCAGGAACCACCCGAAACAATGGAGGACAAGCCTTTCAAGAAGCAGTGCGAGTGCAGCAGTGACCCAACCTGAGCTGGTTTTGGTGCCCAGTAACTCCACGCAACACACCACCTCTCCTGTCCTGAGTGACCACCAGAACAGATGGAGCCCAAAGCCATGGACTAAATGATAGCTGTGTATTTTATCAAAGGATGGGAAGGGAGGGTGGAAGTTAATGAGGTTGTATTGGATAGTGTGGAACCTGAGCATGATGTAAATGGTATGGAATAAGGGGTGGATACTGTTCTGGTTTCATCTGGGATAGAGTTACATTTCTTCATAGTAGCTAGTATGGGGCTATGTTTTGGAGTTTTGCTGGAAACAGTGGTGATAATGTGGAGATGTTTTAGTTGTTGCTAAGTAGCACTTACACTGGTCAAGGACTTTTTCAGCTCCCCATGCTCTGCTGGGTGTACAAGAAGCTGGGAGGGGACACAGCCAGGACAGCTGACCCCAACTGACCAACGGGATATTCCATACCATATGACGTCGTGTTCAGTATATAAAGCTGGGAGAAGAAGAAGGAAGGGGGGACATTGGGAGTGATGGCGGTTGTCTTCCCAAGTAACCGTTATGCGTGATGGAGCCCTGCTTTCCTGGAGATGGCTGAACGCCTGCCTGCCCATGGGAAGTGGTGAATGAATTCCTTGTTTTGCTTTGCTTCCGTGCGCAGCTTTTTCTTTACCTATTAAACTGTCTTTATCTCAACCCATGAGTTACCTCACGTTTACTCTTCCAATTCTCTCCCCCATCCCATTGTGGGGGGGAGTGAGCAAGCGGCTGCGTGGTGCTTGGTTGCTGACTGGGGCTAAACCACAACAGTAGTACATATATCCCAATCGTATTTACTAGTTCTACAGTTTTCTGAGGCACGAGCAAAAGTTCTGGTGTGGGGATGCAAACAGGTTGTGAGCAGTGGGGGACTGATTCAAAGAAAAGTACAAAGGATTAAGGATTATTAAGGATTTAAAAAAAATACACTTAACCACATAGACTTGACTGGCTCCTTTAGATCCAAACAAACGTGTGAGGTTTGCTTACTTTAGGAAAAAATTCCAGGCTTCACAGGAATTCCTGGCTCATCCTGTGATCTGGTGGCCAGCATTTTCAGAGTCCTTTATAAAAGCAAGAAATTATTTTATTTGCTTTTTTTATGTAGAGAGTAGGCCCACAGCCATCAGAAACACTAGAATTAATAATAGGGAAATTTGCTTCCTGACAACAGACTTTAAATAAAGTGGTTTTATCTTGTTTTAAAGGAGTCAAAACATGAGAGGTTTTACAGTGGCAGTGACTGTCTCGTAACATCTCAAGACAGCAAGCAGTACGAACATTTTGCGTACAAATTGTCACTACAAACCCATATATACACAGGAAGCATCCATGTGGCACCAGGTATCACACATCAGTGACAGAAGTAGAAAGGAATCAAGGCTAATCCCCTTCTGCAGGAAAAAGGACAGCACAACCGCTACACCTACATCACATAATACAAACTCCGTGCTAGGAAGGGGAGAGAAAAAATCAAAATTAAGTTCAAACTTGCAAGCTCAAATACTGCCCCTCTGATACTTGATGTCACCTCTTTTTCCTGACACAAAAGTTCAATCCCTCAAACCCATACTATCATAAAAAGCCCATTTGGTAATTTGACGCTGTCATGGCTTTAGCTGGGATAGAGTTCATTTTCTTCACTGCAGCTGGCATAGTGCTGTGCTTTAGACTTAGTATGAAAACAATGTTGAGATAACACACAGATATTTTAGTTGTTGCTGGATAGTGCTTGTACTAGTCAAGGACATTTCTAGCTTCCCATGCTCTGCCGGGTGCACAAGAAGCCAGGAGGGGAGGGGGCGCAGCTAAGAGAGCAGATTCAAACTGGCCAAAGTGATATTCCATATCATGTAACGTCATGTCCGGTATGATAACTGGGAGGAGCTGGCCGGGGGAGGGAGGCAGCAATCGCGGCTCGGGGACGGGCAGCGTCGGTCGGTGGGTGGTGAGCGGTTGTATCGTTTGTGTTTCTGGTTTTTCCCCTTTTCCTTTTTATTATATTACCATTATTGTTATTACTACAACAATCATCATTATTATCATTATTATCTTATTTTAATTATTAAACTGCTCTTATCTCAACCCACAAGTTTTCTTTATTTTGCTTTTGCTCTTCCGATTCTCTTCCCCATCCCACAGGGGTGGGGGGAGTGAGCGAGTCGCTGCGTGGTGTTTAGTTACTGACTGGGGCTGAACCACAACAGATGCACACACATCCACTCAAACATTGTCGCATATTAACACAAGCCAAAATTGCCTCTGTATATTTCACAAGGAAGAGCGAAAATTACGAGTTATCATTTGTATAGGCAATGACTATTGACCAAGTAAAACATAATATTGAAACAGTATTTAGACAATACAAATTCTCTTTTGTCTTGCTGAAATTGCTCTTCTATCATTTCATAACTGACTTTATGTCAAATTTTTTTTTATTTTGTTGGGATTTGATCACTTTGTATTTGTAGTTACTGATCATAGTACAAGGAATTTCTTCATCAGTGAGACAGTTTTCTGTAAGAAAGCATCTTTTCAGTAGAGTTGGGGAAGAATGGTAAATTAAGCAGTCTATTGCTCAAAAAAAGTCATAGTTCTCATTGACTGCAGATTTTATTTCTGGCTTCATACTACCAGAAAGACGGATTCTGCGGTCAGTTATTCTGGCTTATATTGTAAAAAAACCCACTACTTCCAAAAAGAAGGGGGTATCACAGAATCCCAGGTTGGAAGGGACTTAAGGAATCATCTAGTCCAAACTTTCTAGGAAGAGCAGAGTCTAAATAAGATGGCCCAGCACCCTGTCCAGCCAAATCTTAAAAGAGTCCAATGTGCCCAAGTCATCCACTTCCCTGGGGAGATTATTCCAATGATTGACTGTCCTCAGTGTGAAAAATTTCCCTCTCGTGTCCAATCGGAATCTCCCCAAGAGCAATTTGTGTCCATTCCCCCTTGTCCTCTCCATGTGACTCCATGTAAAAAGGGAGTCTCCATCTTCTTTGTAACTACCCCTTAAGTACTGGTACATGGTGATGAGATCCCCTCTGAGCCTCCTTTTCTCAAGGCCGAACAAACCCAGTTCTCCCAGCCTATCCTCATATGGCAGCTTCCCAGTCCTCTGATCATCTTGGTGGCCCTTCTCTGGACCCCTTCCAGCCTGTCCACATCCTTTTTGCACATTGGGGACCAGAACTATACCACAGTACTCCAGGTGTGGCCTGACAAGTGCTGAGTAGAGTGGGATAATGACTTCTTTCTCTCTGCTGGCGATGCCCTTTTTGATGCAACCCAGCATCCTGTTGGCCTTCTTGGCTGCAGCAGCACACTTCGCTCATGTTGAGCTTCCTGTCCACCAGGACCCCCAGGTCCCTTTCCACAGAGCTGCTCTCCAGCCAGGTGGATCCCAGTCTGTGCTGCACTCCCAGATTATGTGTTCCCAGGTGCAAGACCTTACACTTGTCCTTGTTGAACTTCATAAGGTTCTTGCTGGCCCACTCCTCCAGCCTATCCAGATCTCCCTGCAGAGCAGCTCTCCCTTCTGGAGTGTCTACTTCCCCACTCAACTTGGTGTCATCAGCAAACTTCATCAGGCTACACTTGATGCCATTATCCAGATCACTTATGAAGATGTTGAATAACATTGGGCCCAATATCGAACCCTGGGGGACTCCACTAGTGACAGGTTGCCACTTGGAAAAGGAGGTATTTACCACCACCCTTTGGGTGCGGCCTGTCAGCCAGTTCCCCACCCACTGCACAGACCACTTGTCTAGGCCATAACGCATCAATTTCTCCAGGAGGAGGCTGTGGGGGACTGTATCAAAGGCCTTGGAGAAGTCCAGGTAGACAATATCCACTCTTCACCCCATGTCAACCAGGCAAGTCACTTTGTCGTAGAAGGCCACTAGGTTTGTCAAGCACTATCTGCCCTTAGTAAAGTCATGTTGGCTTTATCCAGTCATGTGCTTCATTTGATTTGTGATGGCCCCCGGGAGGATTCGTTCCATAACTTTCCCAGGGATTGAAGTAAGACTGATGGGCCTATAATTACCCGTAGCCTCCCTTGAACCCTTCTTGTAGATAGGGGTAACATTTGCCTTCCTCCAGTCCTCTGGGACAACCCCCATTCTCCACGACTTCTTGAAGATTATGGAGACTGGCCTCGCAATGGCGTCACCCAGCTCTCTCAACACCCTCGGGTGGATGGCGTCAGGGCCCATCGATTTGTAGGGGTCAAGCTCCTGTAACAATTCACGTACTAACTCTTCCTTCACTGATGGTGGGTTGGTGTTTGGACCAGCCAGGAATTTAATTCCCAAAGCCTGGGACCCAATAGTGTTGGTAAAGACAGAGGTGAAGAAAGTGTTGAGAACCTCTGCCTTTTCAGCATCATTGGTGACTGACTCTCCTATTCTGTTTAACAGTGGGCCTATGTTTTCCTTCTGTTTCTGCTTGTGGTTGACATACCTGAAGAAACCTTTCTTGTTATTTTTGACATCTACGACTAGTTTCAATTCAAGTTGGGTTTTTGCTTTTCTAACTGCATCTCTGCACACTCTGGCAATGCCCTTGTAGCTCTCAACTGATAATCCTCCACTTCTCCATCTCTGGTGTGCTTCCCTTTTGGATTTGAGTAGACCCAGGAGGTCATGGTTGAGCCAAGGGGGCCTCTTCCTCCACTTACTTCCCTTTCCTTTATAGGGGATAAACTGGTTTTGTGCTTCCAAGGGAGAGTTCTTGAAGAACTCCCAGCACTCACTAGCTCCTTTATCTCTTTATCTTCCATGGAAGCATCCCATGGAATCTCTCCCAACTGAGCTCTGAGCGAGCCGAAGTTTACTCTTCTAAAATCTAGAACCCTTGTCTTAGTACTGACCTTCAGCATGCCCAGCAGGATCCCAAAGAAAAAAAAAAAAGATGGAGTTGTTTTAGAGTGGTTGAATTCAGTTACCTTACTTCAAATTTACTAACAATTGGTCCCATAGACTTCAGCAAAACCATAATTAATAAAAGACAGTCAAAGTTGCTTCCTGACAGCAGTCATCTTTGAAGAACATGGTTTTATGTGCTTTTATTTTAAAGGCATCAGAGCATAAGAGGTTTTGAAGTGGCAGTAACTACTGTTAAAATATCTCAACATGGCAAGAGAAAGTATTCTGCATATAAACTGTAACTATAAACATATCTACACCATGACACCTACCCTTATTATAAGAACAAGACCCAAACAGTAGCAGACAATGACCCCTAAAAGAGGAGGGGAAAAAAAGAGAGAGCAGCTTTCCCAACAGTTTTTTCATAGAATCATTAATGTAGGAAAAGACCTCTAGGATCATCAAGTCCAACCACCAACCCAACATCACCATGCCTCCTGAACCATGTCCCCAAGTGCCACGTCTACATGGTTTTTTGAACACCTCCAGGGATGGTGACTCCACCACCTCTCTGGGAAGCCTGTTCCAATGCCTGACTACTCTTGCAGTAAAGACATTTTTCCTAATATCCAATCTAAACCTCCCCTGATGCAACTTGAGGCCATTTCCTCTCGTTCTATCGCTAGTGACTTGGGAGAAGAGACCAACCCCCACCTTACTACAACCTCCTTTCATGTAGTTGTAGAGAGCAATAAGGTCTCCCCTCAGCCTCCCCTTCTCCAGGCTAAACAACCCCAGTTCCCTCAGCTGTTCCTCATAAGACTTGTTCTCTAGAACCTTCACCAACTTCGTTGCCCTTCTCTAGACACGCTCCAGCAACTCAATGTCCCTCTTGTAGTGAGGGGCCCAAAACTGAACACAGGATTCGAGGTGCGGCCTCACCAGTGCCAAGCACAGGGGCACGATCACTGCCCTGCTCCTGCTGGCCACACTATTCCTGATACAAGCTTTCCTCTAAGTAAAGCTTTTTTCTTTACCACTGAATACAGAACAGAAGAATCGGCCCATTCATTAAATTCATACTGTGGGAATGTTGACTTTAATGCACCAGTTAGAGGAAAGACGTCAAAGAATAAAAAGCTGCATATAATTTATTGTACCAATTTTAAAATGTACCATATTAAGGCAACATAAGAGTTGCTCATTTTTATGTCTTTCCATTAAATGCTCATGCACACTATTCTTGAAACAGCGACTTGTTAAAAACTCCAGGAAAGGAACAAAGCGGACCAGTAAATATGAAGCATATAATTTTCAGCAAGTTCTGTGTTATTTAACTCTGTTTTAAGTTGTCCATCAGGAAAGAATACCACCGCTAAGGAGGAGGTTGCGTTCTTGGTAGCAACTCGTAGGAGAGCCAGACAAACACAAAGGTCTGCCTAAACTAAGAGCTAAGACTCCAAAGTAAACCTCACAGCTCTTGCTCATAACAATAATTTTAAAAGTCATCCAGAAAAGATGTATTTTATTTTTCCAATATCTACACATTATTCAGGTTCATAAGTCAGCCACTTGAAATGTAGGAAGTGGGAGATTTAAGAGGTTTTATACAATTTTAATTCAGCTCCCGTAAGTCCATTCTCTGCAACAAATAAGGATCCGTGCAGGAATGTGAATTTAGACCACCAAGTACTTCCTAATGGCTGAAACAATAAATTTCTCAGCAGACACTTCTGTAGCCCAAGGGGATTTTACCTGCTTAGCATCCATGACCTGCTTTATGGAAGAGGAGATCACAATACACCTTTTCACAGTGAAAAGCATGAGGCAAACTACAACTAAATGGCCAGTAGCTTTTTCTTTTACTATCACTTATCTCCTACCACTCCTAAATTGCCTAAGGCCCCAGTGGCTTTACCTGCCAAATACTGGAGGCTGGCTCTGGCTGTTACTATCACTCACACCAGGAGAGTCACAGGCACTAAACAGGGATTCACCATCACCTCATTTCTGATTACTGATGACTGATTGATAATCAGGGTTTGTGAATGCTCAAACCAGAACTACTCCGCCTTAATATTCATAGAATCATTAAGGTTGGAAAAGACCTCCAGGGATGGTGACTCCACCACCTCTCTGGGCAGCCTGTTCCAAACAGGCTATTCCTCCTTAATACTTGCTTAACTATGAAGCAAATCAACATTATGAGAGGAAGAACAAACAGCCCAGAAAAGCAGAATATTACACTCCCATCAACCAGCTTTGACCACACATTTTCACATGCATTTTTGGACTGCACAGCAGGTTTATGCAATCCCACCTTTTAGCCCAGCAGTCTACTGTGCCCCAAAAATCAATCTGTCATTGTGCCAGAATTGTTTTTGTGGTGCTATTCTATGGATCACTCTAGGGAATTAACTTAGCTGAAAAAACCAAGCACTTCTTTTTGCTGTGCTGTTTTTCAGACACATTAGCTCCTGATTAAACCCACAGCAGACCCAAATAAACACTGGAAGGGATAGTGAAAGGGAAAGAGTATCTTGCATCAGTAATTGCTGACAAAGACACAGCAACTTTGGAGGCAGTAGCATTAGTAGCTGGCAAACTTTATTCCCCCCTTGTGTTCTTCACAGAAACAGATGAAAACATTAACTGAACTGAAAAAAATAGATCCAGTAAAGAAGACACGGCTCAGTAAATGAGCAATGCTAAAGAACTCTACAGGGAACCGCACACAGAGATATTAATATATACAATTGGGTAGGGAGGGAAATGATAGAGTTAGAACTGTTATGACTAAAACTTGTTGCTTTGGGGGAGTCAGAAAGGCTTCAAGACAAGCAGCTCCTAAACAAATTTATGAAGACAACATTTGACCTTAGAAAAGCAGATGTACAGAACCATAAAGATAAGGAGCTGCAGAGCAAACACTAAACCAGAACAGACTATCCCTCAAGGACAGTATATACGTGAGCTCAGAACTGAGTTTGTGCAAAAGCAAAAGTTAACTAGTGGGCACAGTGAGGAAGAATATATCCTTCATCCAGAGACCCCTGACGACCACCCGGAGACACCAACAGGCATGCGCAAAGGACATTTGCACATGATAATGAGTTCTTGGAACATTAATGAATATGTATATATTTTGTTGAAAAACTAATGAATATGTATGTAAAGCTTGTATAAGTTATGCAACTAACCCTGTGCGGGCACACGCATTAGGAGGAGTGATCCCCTGTGCATCCAGCGCTGCAACAAAGAATACCTGCTTAATAGTCGTTCAGACTATTGAGTCCTGATTTCAGCTTTTCACGGCATCAGAAAGGAAAAGACAGAGCATGCCAGGAAGATGCAAAATGGATGAATGGAGGAAGATATCAACCAAACTGAAAGGGGAATGGGAGAAAAGCAAAACAACGACAAAGAAAGGAGTACAACATGCTGAGAAAAATCAAGACAGACAGTACAGCACAAAGAGCAGTACTGTTAACAGATCAGAGAGGGTATCATGCATCAGATAGGCTATCATGCCTTCATCTTTCTCAGAGTAGAAAGCCAGTAATTCACCAACTCTCATTTTGGGCATTAAAAGACTATTATTCCTCAGAAGATCCAACTCGGTTTGGCAGCCTGGAAGATCTTCCTTTGGCAGCTGCGATCAGCAGCACCTAGACTAATTTGGAATAGCTTCTGTAAAGCAAAGCTCTATTCACATATTCCTTACTAGACAGAGAGCATACATGGAATCAGAGTTTAAAAACTCCAGAAACTTTATTCATACACATGGATTCAAATTTCCCCTTAATGGATCACAAGTACCCTTTTTGCCTTCCTTGCAAATACTGGTTCCTTCCTACAGATACGGTTTCATGGCAGCAAGGTGAATCTAGCAGACATCTGTCATGGAGAGGAGGCAATCTACCCCAGCCCAACCCCATGTTGCTGGTTTTTGGTTGGGTTTTTTGTTGTTTGCTTGCTTTTCCTGCTACCATGCATTTTCCTATTACCTTGTCTCTTCACATGACACCCCTCTACAAGAAGGGTCGGAAGGAGGATCTGGGGAACTACAGGCCTGTCAGCCTGACCTCAGTGCCAGGAAAGGTCATGAAGCAGATCATCTTGAATGCCATTACACAGCACATGTGTGGGACAACCAGGGGATTGGGCTCAGCCAGCATGGGTTTATGAAAGGGAGGTCCTGCCTCACTAACCTGGTCTCCTTCTATGATAAGGTGACCCGCTTAGTGGATGAGGGGAAGGCTGTGCACGTTGTCTACTTAGACTTTAGTAAGGCCTTTGACACTGTCTCCCACAGCATTCTTCTGGAGAAGCTGGCTGCTCACGGCTTGGACAAGTGCACTCTGCGCTGGGTTAAAAACTGGCTGGATGGCCGAGCCCAGAGAGTGGTGGTGAATGGAGTCAAATCCAGTTGGCCTGTCACGAGTGGTGTTCCCCAGGGTTCAGTGTTGGGGCCAGTCCTGTTCAATATCTTCATTGATGATCTGGATGAGGGAATTGAGTGCACCCTCAGTAAGTTTGCAGGTGACACCAAGCTGGGTGGAAGTATCGATCTGCTGGAGGGCGGGAAGGCCCTACAGAGGGACCTGGACAGGCTGGATCATTGGGCCGGAGCCAATGGTATGAGATTCAACAAGGCCAAGTACCAGGTCCTGCACTTCAGTCACAACAACCCCATGCAATGCTACAGGCTTGGGGAGGAGTGGCTGGAGAGCTGCCTGGAGGAAAAGGACCTGGGGGTGTTGGTTGACAGCCAGATGAACACGAGCCAGCAGTGTGCTCAGGCGGCCAAGAAGGCCAATGGCATCCTGGCTTGTATCAGGAATAGTGTGGCCAGCAGGAGCAGGGAGGTGATAGTGCCCCTGTACTCGGCACTGGTGAGGCTGCACCACGAGTACTGTGTTCAGTTTTGGGCCCCTCAGTACAAGAAGGACATCGAGGTGCTGGAGCATGTCCAGAGAAGAGCAACGAAGTTGGTGAAGGTTCTAGAGAACAAGTCTTATGAGGAGCAGCTGAGGGAGCTGGGATTGTTTAGTCTGGAGAAGAGGAGGCTGAGGGGAGACCTTATCGCTCTCTACAACTACCTGAAAGGAGGGTTGTAGCAAGGTGGGGTCGGCCTCTTCTCCCTAGTAACAAGTGATAGGACGAGAGGAAATGGCCTCAAGCTGTGCCAGGGGAAGTTTAGGTTGGACATTAGGAAAAACTTCTTCACTGAAAGGGTTGTCAAGCATCGGAACAGGCTGCCCAGGGAGGTGGTTGAGTCTCCATCCCTGGAGGTATTTAAAAGAAGGGTAGACGTGGTGCTTGAGGATATGGTTTAGTGGTGGACTTGGCAGTGCTATGTTAGTGGTTGGACTCAGTGATCTTAAGGGTCTTTTCCAACTTTAACAGTTCTATGATTCTATGTTTTTCTCCTCTTCTTTCCCTATAGCACTGCCGTATATACATCAGAAGTATGTCCATAGCAGCGTCCAGAGAATACAACCCTCTTCTCCCTGGGGATCATATCAGTCCCATCTTTGCAAAAATTTGGGGAAGTAGGATAGATCTTTTACTCTAGAGTTTTCATCAATTACCTCCACAAAAACACCACACAGCATTTATATGGCTCCCAGTAACACTTGAAAACAATCACCTACTATAAACACACCAATTTTGCAACATACAATTGGAAAAAGTATGATTTGAGGAGAAAACTTTAAATTCTGTCTTGTTTGACAGGTAAAAAGTGGTTCCTTTCCACAACAGTCAAACTAGCATCTTGCTCCTATCAAAAATACGACCTACACTCAAGCCTCATTGAAACAAAACAGAGGTAACTTGGTATTTCGCAAGCTTTCAATCTCAGAAATTACCATTGACCTCTATTGTTCTGTTCCTGCAGGTAAGGTTATCTGATTTAGACAATGGCCTAGAGTGCTGTGCAGCCAACATCGTCTGACATCATTTGTCAAGTGGTTCTCTCAGGTAGATGCAACTTAATGGGAAATTTCTCTTTCCTTCCAATTATTAAGCTGCACAAAAGTTGCCTCTAAAACTATTTCTCTTCTAGCTGCCAGGCAAGAGCACCATCTGGTGTTCAGCTAATTAAACTTTCAACCTGGTTTTTTTTTGTTTGCTTGGGTTTTTAATTATGTTTCTTGTTTGGGGTTTTATTTTGTTTTGTTTTTTTTTAAGCAAACTTACTCTGCGCTGGATCTGACTCCAGGAAATAGGCACAAAAATCTGCAAAGCAAGCTATGAAAAACTCCTTTAATTGGGGGGAGGGGGAGCAGTAGAAAAACTGAAAGAACTTGCTGGGATTTTATATGCAAATATTTCCCCCTTAAAAAAACAAACAATGCAGTATTTGCGGTATTATATGACTTCTTAAAATATTGTCCATCTTGTTAGTCATGGGTAGGCTGTAAACAATTCTTGCATCTTCAGGGATCTTAGAGAAAAAACGACTGCTCCCTCACCCACTGCCAATTATGTACCACCCTGTACGAGTGTTACAACCTTTCACAACACTGTATATCTTCTTGCTACCTTCTGGCTGTTCTCTCAGTGCAGAAGACAAAATCCTTCCTGCTTCTCACTCTTTATAAAAAGAACACCTAGTAAATGCCTCCCAGTTGTTCACCTTAACCATTTTCCCTCCCAGTTGTCTGAACTTTCACTTACTTGCAGGCCCTCTAGTATGAGACACAGATTATCTACCAGATCTGCTCCTAATTGTTATGAAAATAAACATGTCTCTCTGCCTATGAACCATAGAATCATTAAGGTTGGAAAAGACCTCTAGGATCATCAACTCCAACTGTCAACCCAACACTACCATGTATCCTGTGTGCTACTGTGCACAAGACAGGGCACAAAGGTAAGTCATGCAACATGTGAACTATATCTCACTAGAAATTTTATTCCATCCTTCATTCAATCACTAATTTTAATTCAAGGTTCGAGAGCTCAGGGTAGTTGTAAGTCTGCACTAGTTTTTCACCTTCTAAAAAAAAAAACAAAAAACAAACAAACAAAACCCAACTTTGACTACCATTCATTTTGACACACGCTCTGTTTTAACAAAAAAATAAAAAAAATTTTGAAAGATGGCAATGAAATTGGCCAGAACAGCTCTCAAACACATTTCCAATTTATTAAAGATTAAAAGCATTCCCAATGTTAGCAATAGCACATCGTGGCCTATTTAAACCTGTTACACAAGTGTTTAGATGTAATCTGTTATGACCCTTTATGAAAGAGCTAGGTCCTTTGCAAGGAAACACTGCCAGTAATAAATGGGGTAAATAAGACATTCACCTGACAGAAAAGTAACAGATCACACTGTAAACTGTAAAAACAGTTTAAGTAATACTTAAAGGTATTAAGTAATACCAGATTGTTCTTGTAAGACTGATAATCGATACACAGGCCAATTAACTTAGCAAAGGGCTTCAGTTAACAGAAGTCAAAAGGACTTAACGTTCTGTATTTATGCAGATGTGCTATGGATCCTCTCAAAAATATAAATTCTGTTTACACCACTTGCTAGAGTGAAAAGACATGTAAAACTTGAATTTTAGATATTGTCCTGGTTTCATCTGGGATAGAGTTAAATTTCTTCATAGTAGCTAGTATGGGGCTATGTTTTGGAGTTTTGCTGGAAACAGCGGTGATAATGTGGAGATGTTTTAGTTGTTGCTAAGTAGCACTTACACTGGTCAAGGACTTTTTCAGCTCCCCATGCTCTGCTGGGTGTACAAGAAGCTGGGAGGGGACACAGCCAGGACAGCTGACCCCAACTGACCAACGGGATATTCCATACCATATGACGTTGTGTTCAGTATATAAAGCTGGGAGAAGAAGAAGGAAGGGGGGACATTGGGAGTGATGGCGGTTGTCTTCCCAAGTAACCGTTATGCGTGATGGAGCCCTGCTTTCCTGGAGACGGCTGAACGCCTGCCTGCCCATGGGAAGTGGTGAATGAATTCCTTGTTTTGCTTTGCTTCCGTGCGCAGCTTTTTCTTTACCTATTAAACTGTCTTTATCTCAACCCATGAGTTACCTCATGTTTACTCTTCCGATTCTCTCCCCCATCCCACCAGGGGGGAGTGAGCAAGCAGCTGCGTGGTGCTTGGTTGCTGACTGGGGCTAAACCACGACAGATATTCAGAAAATATTTTTATGGAGAAAACATGCCAATCTTCTTTTTAAAATGTAAAAGTGGGGGAGGAAGCTGTACAGACTAAGAAACTCAACAGCTAACCCACAATTAAGTTATGGAAGATGTACAATTCACTGTAAGTTGAGAGGAAACATGCATTGGAGTCTTCAGCAACTCCAGAAACACCAGAGGCTTTCTCGGGGGGGGGGGGGGGGGGGCGGGGGTGGGAAGGTACCCCAAAGCAACAACCAAAAAAAACCAACCAAAAGAAGGTAAAAGCTCCCCCCCAACACTACAGACCCTATTTCTGATCTTTCCCAGCTACCAGGAGAATTAATAGCAATTACAGCCATCATGAAGAACAAAAGAACCCACTGGAAGAGGTGGTGGAAAGAAAATCAGAAACAACAGAAGACTTGTAACTTCTATAAATATATTATCAAGGTTTAGTTCTTCAACAAGCATCATCTTACCTGTCTGTTGGAGTAATAAAGCTAAAAGACAGCAGCTGATTCCAGAACAGGTCATTCTCGGAGATGGGCTCAGCTCCTGATAATTTTTTTAAGTACTCATTTTCTGGAAGCTCACTGATGCTGCTGCTATTTGCTCCCATCTTCTTTATTTGCCAACTCCCTTTCTAAATGTTCATTTCTTAAAAAAAATAAAAAAGAGGAACATTTAAAGTCTTGCGCAAATAAAGAACAGACAGATCCTAAGTTAGCTATCAGTAAAGCTTTAGTCCACTACCTTGAACAATTACTGAAATGTAGAAAACAGGCACATAGGAAGGCATTAAAAAGGTTTTCTTTCAACAAACTTAGGACAGTAACACCTTCATCCAATTAATTTAAAAGTTACTGTGCTATATATACTGCAGTCATCGTCTCACGTGGATTTTCATACATTACACCCAGCAAGACATCAGTGTCACAGTTGTATCAACATCAAGGCTACTACCAGTGGGGAAAACTGCAGGGAATTCACAATTTAAACAGGGGTGTTAAGCTGACAAGCGATTCAAAACTATGTTTTCCAATTGAATATGCACAGACAGCTAGGGAAATTACTCCTATTGCCAAGAAAGGGAGTCCATCATACAGCTAATTCCTGCATTCCATCAATGATCTACACCTTGAAAGCTCCCACCTTGCCAGACTAAGCGCAGCTGTTATCACTGCCACGCAAATAACCTGCACCAAGTGAGGAACGGTACTACTGACTATACATGAACCTCCTGATCTTTATAAGACAACGTGGTTGGTTCCAGTCAACTACGGGGGGACTAAAAAATGAACACATCAGAAACACAACGGCTTTTTGAAGCAACACTGCAGAAGTTGGTAGAGATGCGCTCCAAAACCTCTTTTCATTACTAGCTGTATTGTACTTGTTCCGTGCAAAGAATGAGATTTCAATTCTCCACGCTGCTTATCAGCGCTTAAATTTATAAACAATTTAATTAAAGAAAAAAAAACCCACAACACTATTAACTATGAGCCAGGGATGCTCCCAAGCATCATATCTTTCCAGGATATCAGCTTCAATAATCTTCTGTCTTTTGAGAAGAAATAACTGTGACTAATAGCTTAAAAAGTTTATATTGAAAAAAAAAAAGCACCTCCATCAAGATAAAAGCACTGTGCAATGTATTACTCTGTAATCTAAATACTGGTATAAGTTGGCATAAGACATAAGAACAGGGACAGCAATGTTAGAAGATCCAAGCTACTAGTCATCAGCAACTCCTCCCTTAGTCTCAATAACGACATAGGATCTGTTTCAAGAATCACTCCAGTACTGATTCTTAGAGGCTCATCATCTTTACAGAAGCAGTTACTTCCAGAAAAGACCATTCTAGTAGCAGTTAATAAAGAAAGGTATAAAAATGAAGACAACTTAATAAAAACAAACTAGGAGATGCAATGAAGAGCTGCAATGTTTGCAGCTTTCATGGAGGCTATCTGAAGAACTTGTATCCCAGTGTTTAAATGTTCCACCCCCCCATTGCTCTCAGTGTAGTCTTTAACAGTCCATTGTATCTTTCGATTTTCCCAGAGGCTGGTGCGTGATAGGGGATGTGATACACCCACTCAATGCCATGCTCTCTGACCCATGTGTCCATGAGGTTGTTTTGGAAATGAGTCCCATTGTCTGACTCAATTCTCTCTGGGGTGCCATGTCGCCACAGGACTTGTTTTTCGAGACCCAGGATAGTGTTCTGGGTGGTGGTAAGGGCACGGGATATGTTTCCAGCCGGCCGGTGCTTGCTTCCACCATTGTAACTACATGGCGCTTGCCTTGGCGGGTTTGTGAGTGTATGATATAGTCAATTTGCCAAGCCTGCCCATATCTGTATTTCAGCCATCATCCCCCATACCAAAGAGGTTTTACCCGCTTTGCATGCTTGATTGCAGCGCATGTTTCACATTCATGGATAACCTGTGCAATAGCGTCCATGGTCAAGTCCACCCCTCGATCATGAGCCCATCTGTATGTTGCATCTCTCCCTTGATGGCCTGAGGTGTCATGGGCCCACCGAGCTAGAAATAGTTCACCCTTATGTTGCCAGTCCAGATCCACCTCAGCCACTTCAATCTTGGCAGCCTGAACTACCTGCTGGTTGTTTTGATGTTCTTCAGTGGCCTGACTCTTGGGGACGTGAGCATTCACATGACGTACCTTTACAACCAGGTTCCCTACCCGGGCAGCAATATCTAGCCACAATGTGGCAGCCTAGATGGGTTTTCCTCTACACTGCCAGTTGCTTTGCTTCCATTGCTGTAGCCAGCCCCACAGGTAATTTGCCACCATACAGGAGTCAGCTGTTTAATTCTTTCCATTTCCAGGCAGCTACTCCAAAAGCCCACTTGTACCCTTTTGGGTCCTTGAAATACCCTCTCCTGAGGTAGTCTATGCCAAGTATGCACAGAGCCTCTGGGCCGGTCACGATGGGGTGCTTTTGCCACTCCTTCCCGGTTAGGCTCATTTCGGCCTCCAATACAGTTAGTTCTTGGGATCCCCCTGTCACTCCATCAATGCTGATGGGTTCTGCCCCTATATAGTTTGATGGCATTAAGGTGCACTGTGCGCCGGTGTCCGCTAAAGCTTTATGCTCCTGTGGGTCTGATGTGCCAGGCCATCGGATCCACACAGTCCAGTAAGCCCGGTTATCCCTTTCCTCCACCTGGCTGGAGGCGGGGCCCCTCTAGTCTTGATCATGGCAGTCACAACTCACTTCCTGTAAATATGAATCACAAGTGTGTCTGTTAAGATCAGAAGGAAAATCAGCACTTCTACTCCTCTGTCTGGGGACCTGCTCACTGGGAACTGGAGCAGCAGCTTTCGTGGAAGAGCCTCCCTGAGTGACTGTTTTTCCTTGCAGCTCACTTACCCATGCCTCTAGGATCGAAGTAGGTTTTCCATCCCACTTCCTCATTTCCTCTCCGTGGTAATGCAGGTAAAACCATAGGGTGGCCTGTGGTGTGTATCCGCTCCCTTGAGCAAAGGGACGCTTACTCTTAATGGCTGAGATACTGGTCAGTAGAGGTAGGGATTAGGACATATCTTCTTTGAGTTGCTAGACCTCTTGGGACAGTTTCTAAATAGCAGAGATGGGCGAGGAGGAGATATTTCCTTCATATTCCTGGAATTTATCTATCAACTCCACCACTGTTGGTGCCTCGTCCTCTCTCCAGGGCATTACTGCCAATGAGTTTCCACGCATCAATGGTGTGCTCCGTACAAACTTCTGCCACATGGGTCATGTGCACTGGGCTTCATCTGGATCTTTGGATAACTGTTGATCGTCCAGGACACTATAAATCACCTCAAGCATGGCTAGTTCCCTCAGGTACTGGATACCTTTCTCCATGGGCATCCATTTTCCTAGGCGAAATACAATATCTTCTTTGAAGGGGTACCTTTCTCTCACACCTGACAGGAGTCACCTCCAGAGGCTGAGGGCTTGTTTCCCTTTTCCAATTGCTTTATCAATGCCCCCTTCCCCAGAGAGGGATCCCAGTTGTTTGGCTTCCTTACCCTCTAGTTCCAGACTACTGGCCCAATTATCCCAGCACGTGAGCAGCCAGGTGATAATGTGCTCACCTGAACGACGGCCAAAATCTTTTTGTATATCCCGCAACTCAATCAAGGATAGGGATCGGGTAGTTTCTGTTTCTTGTACATGTTCTTCCTCTTCCTCCTCCTCTTCTTGTGATGGCCCTGGTTCTTCATCATCCCGTTCTAAACGAGTTGACTTTCTCTTCCAAGATTTCTTCTTGAGTATAGGGGCAACTGATACTGGCACAGGTTGGTCCTCTGATTTAGCTGCAACGCTTGTCACCAGGGTTGGAGTAGCCGCAGCGCCTGTTGTGGGGTTTTGAGTGGCTGCAGTGCTTGTCGCTTTCCATGTCTTTGTCTTTTTAGATCCAGAGGCCTTCTTGTCCTCTTGGGGGTACTGAACAGTGTTAAATAGGGCTCGATAGGCATGGGCCAGGCCCCAGCACATTGCAGTGATTTGTATCTCTCTGGAATTGCCTGGGTGACAACATACTTCCTCCAAATGTTCTACTAATTTTTCAGGATTCTGCACTTCTTCAGGGGTGAAGCCCCACGACACTGGGGGTGCCCACCGTCTTAGGCATTTGCCCATGCTATCCCACATGCCCTGCTACTCGTAACTATCAAGCCTTGGGGCAGATCTCTGGATGATATTCTTAAATTGCTTATTAACCTTAGACAGAACTGACACCGTCTGCCAAAGCAATACCAGAAAATATATCTTAACTACCCAAGGATGTTCAAGATACTGAAAAGTTGTTGTAATGAAGGAGGAGACGTTATATAAGATGGTAGCTAAGGTGCCATTCTGTATTTCCTCCATAAAAAAAACTCTCAGAGGAGCAGGTATAATTGCTAATTGTCTCCATGAGGTGGTACCTGAAGTACAGTAACAGCTTCCATGCAAGACCCAAATAACCAATAACGGTTAAAGCCAGTATTTTAATAATAAATCTCCTAGGCAAAACATCTCTAATCACTGCAGAGCACAGCAAACTGAAAAAACCAACAGCAATTTTTAACATGTACTTTACAATCAGCGTCGTAGAGACTGGACAAACTAATATTAAGAACAGATTAATCAATGCCGTGACCAGCAACTGTTGTTATCTCAAACCCTTTGTGCCCCACGTTGGGTGCCAAAAAGGACTGTCGTGGTTCAGCCCCAGTCGGCAACTAAACACCACGCAGCCGCTCACTCACTGCCCCCACCCCTGTGGGACGGCGAGAGAATCGGAAGAGTAAATGCACAAAAAACCCCAAAACTTGTGGGTTGAGATAAGAACAGTCTAATAATTACAATACAATAATAATTATAATTATTATTACGATAATAATAACCGTAAATATGATATAATAAAAAGGAAAAGGGAGAAAGGGGAAAAAAAAACAGAAACACAAACGATACAACTGCTCACCACCTGCCGACCAAGTCTGCCCATCTTGAGCTCCAATTGCCCCTTCCCTCCCCTGGCCAGCTGCTCCCATTTAACATACTGGACATGACGTTACATGATATGGAATATCCCTTTGGCCAGTTTGAATCTGCTCTCTTAGCTGTGCCCCCTCCCCTCCCGGCTTCTTGTGCACCTGGCAGAGCATGGGAAGTTAGAAATGTCCTTGACTAGTACAAGCACTACCCAGCAACAGCCAAAACATCTGTGTGTTATCTCAACATTGTTGTCATACTAAGTCCAAAGCACAGCGCTATGCCAGCTGCGGTGAAGAAAATTAACTCTATCCGAGCTAAAACCATGACAGATATTTAGAGCAAATGCACAGTACCCAAGTATTTCAGAAACAACAAAATGCCAGCACAGACATAGGATGCTATTAAGTAATAAATGCGTCTTTAGAAGGTGAGATCCTACAAAAATAAGGAAAAAGTTTATTATTTTGTAATTTTTTTTGTAGGGGACAGTATAGGCTGGGAAAATAAGCCCAAAGCCCCTCATTTAACACATTTCCCCAGCAATACGAGAGCGATGGGAACAGGTTGCAAGCTAGTTCTTTAAGAGCCTGCATACTTTCCTGCAGTATCCCAGTACATTAAATTCCGTTAAAACAAATCCTCCAAAACAAACAGTGCTTTAAAAGCAAGTTTTAGCAAAATATTTATTGTCTCTTTTCAGAGTCAGTGTCAAATTCACACTGTCCTAGGACATGTCCACTTCTGTGGCCAAAGCCATACTCTTGAGCAACAGGACAGGCTGCTGGCTAGAATCCTTTGTGAGCTCTCCCTAGCACCCGGCTGGCACCTTCCAAACTGCAGAGAACGTTTTTTTTATTCCACAGTCCTTCCTCAAAGTGACAGAAAAATAAGGTACTAGCTGATTTTTTTCCCTCTAAATAAAATAATCATCAAGCCATGGAGATCTGTCAAAAGAATCCAATTATTAGCTTGAGTTCTGAATACTTGTAGAGCTAGTTAGCAGATATGTGGACTTTGCAAGCTTTGCCTTTACTCATTTGTGAGCCAAGAAATCTTAGAGCCATCAAATAAACATGCAGATTTTTCTCTCTGTTATATCCTGGGAGTTTTTTTTCCCTCTCTTAAGAACATTATATTCACTATACTCCTCTAAAGTAAAAATCTCAGCAAATTCTACTGATACTGTAGATGGCCATACTTAGAAACAAAATACAATGGGTGTAACAAAACATAAATTCCTGATGGAAGGAGTTGGCTATCTCAAAACTTGCTGAAGTGCTCTGCGATGACTTTACAATACAACCTGAGCACCCTCAGCTCCTACAACCTGAACAGCCATAGGCCCAGTGTTATAGTAAGACATTTCTGAGGAACTCCAGCCATCAGGTGACAGAGGAAACAAGTCTTTCCTTCAGAGTTCATGAGTATCCTACAGGACAAATGTCTAAAAATACTTTAAAATCATTAAAAAAAAAATAATCAACATTTAATTTCCTGGCATTTTAACAACAGTAACAGATTAACCCCAATGCTTTAACTTAGATGGTTACATGCTATCCATGACCTCCAACACATTTCCAAGACAGATGCTATTAAATAATATTAAATTCCAGTCACCATCTTAAATAATTTTCAAACATGCTATTAAATAGCAGATGTTTCTTTTAGAAACAGCTGCCTTTAGCTGAAAAGATCACTCAAATAAAACACATAACCACTTAATCAAAAGCAATTTGCAAATTTCGGAGGCACTACTGCTGTGCCTCTAGCACTGTATGCTAGCTAAGACAGTAGAGGTTCAAGTCTTTAGATGACATAAAAGGTTGGTCAGTATTTGGAACACTACTACCACGGTATTTTTTAAGTAGTATCTAATCCTCACTTATCCATGATTTTCCCTAAACTTGACTTTCACAACAGCCCCTGCTGCACAGAAAGGCTACTCTAGGGGATCCCAAAGTCAATTCTGAACACAAGGTTAAACAGATTCTGCTTCCTCACATGCTGAGGTGGGATAGCCACAAGAAACACCAAACAGTAGGAAATCCCCTTTCCCTCCAGAAAAGTCAGTCCTAACCCCAGCAGTAAATTACCAATGAAAACTAAAATTTCTTTTTTTTTTTTGAAATACACTAAATAAATGCATGGCTCATTAAAAAAAAAAAAAAGTTAAGTCTTCTCTTGAAAAGAAATTAATCTAATTATTTGCTCAAAAAAAATACAGACATAATTTATTAGCAAGTCATTTACTGTTATATGGTATTATTACTTTCTAAATAAGCTGGGAACACCCCCAAAGAATCAGAGCTTGGGCTACAATTGACATGCTCTATTAAACTCAACATCTGCTTGGTCCCAGAACCTGTTTCCATGATGCTGAAGCAGATGCTTCAGAGCAAAGACAAGGGAGTTTGTTTTGCACATCAGGACTCATTCCAGTCTCAAATAGCTGGGGGTAGATATAAATCCCGTGCTTACTGTCCCTTCTAAAAGATTTTAATATTCATTATTAACAATGTTTACAATAATATAATTTTTCCTTTTCAAGTTAAAAGCAATTCAGCAATACATATGTGCTGTGTCTGAGCTCATAACTCAAGGTATAGTACGTGTACTGTTGAACTTCAAAAAAAACTTGTCACACTCTCTAAGCCTTCTAGTGAAATAATTTCATACACATAATTATAGTTCTATTCAGTATTACATCTCCTACTGGTGTCACAACTTAAGTGCCAATGCTGATATTTTGCTAATCCGTCCAGTATAGCCAGCTCCCCCTTCCAAAACTATCCTTGCCACGATTGTCTGACTGATTCTGCAGACAACCTGAATAATGCAGTTCATATATACCTTTTTTTTTAATAAATACTTTGAAGTGTAAGAATTTGAGACAGTCATGCAGGCGATTTTACCATGCCATCTGAGATCCGGTCTCTAGGTTGGGTCTTTAACACAACCTTGTGAAAATAAATTAAGAAGTGATGCTATTATACATTTGAAAACCTAACAGAATTTCATTTCCATACATAACAGCACTTGGGTTACCTTTATAGTTTGCTGCTTTATGAACTAAAACAAATGGACATTGTTTTCCTTTCAAGCAAAGCAGCCAATATCACTGTAAAGACAAGAACATCTGAGATGCGATGCTGCTTATTCAAGTATTAGCAAAGCTGCTGCACTGAGGTTTTTGGCTGATTCCTATTTGCATCCAAGAACTGTAGGTTTCAGACCATCTTTCACCTCTGAGACACTAAAACGTCCTACAAAATCCTAATGTAAAAGTTCCTACACAGTTATGAGACTACTGCAATATATATATAATTCTGCATGCAACAGAAGACACAGAAGATATATTGACTGTAGGTATTGTTCAGCTCCAATAGATGAATTTTACTGTCCACACAATATATTTGAATTCTGTCTACTCATTCATATTACAATAGTATTTATACCTAAGGATCAAATGCTTTGTGGACTAAATATCCTACACAACACTTACCTACACAATTTACAAACAGATATCGCATCCACAGACACAGAACAGTCTAAAAAAGAAAAAAAAACCACAAACTAGAGTTCATGGGCATGATCAGAGTTAGTCGTCTAAAGCATGCCAGAGTTAGTGCTCTAAAGCAGCTGCGCAGCCCTAGTGTTTGTTCACAGGAAATATTTGTTTAATGTGTTTCATCCTGCTTTACTAGAGCAGGGAAAGCTGCAGTAAACCAGGAGCCCTGCTTCTTTTGCCATCTTTATTAAGATCCTCAACTTTCTGCTCCCAGCAAATCAGCTTTTGCAACTCACTAGCCTCTTTCTGTCACAGTCTCAATTCTCTGTCCTAGCTTATTCCCAAATACAAGATGTTCCTATTTTCCAAGCAGCACACAAAATATCTCAAAACATCTCTAGGCCCACTGAAAGGGAGGTAGTCAAACCAAAGACAGGAGGTCAAATAGGTCACTGCTGATCTGAACAAGTGCTTGCATGTACTGCTTTAATCCTCACTGCTCTGCACCTCGGCTTCGCTAAGGCACATTTCATCACATCCCAAAGACTGCAAAATCTTCATGACATAAGAGATGTTATTTCTGTCCAGCAGTAAACAACCATGCAGCACTTTGGGACATGACAAAAAATGGTCCAAATAAAAACGTTCACCTAAAGAAACACTGTCACCGGGTTCCCCAATATATCTAAAAATCATAATCTTTTTATTGATTAACTTTAATTGCTGCTAGAAACACCTATGATGTCCCTACAGAACAATTTTCCAAGAGGAAAGTGAATTGGGTACCACACATACCCAAAGGTACCAGAAAAAGACTAACAGATCTTAGCTGTAGAAATGAACATTGATACTGTAAAACCCCAAAAGCTTTGATTTCAGCAGCTAAACCACATTTTCTCTTCATACCCTCCAGTTGCTTTCTGCCCACTTGCAGAAAAGAAGCCAACAAACAGTAAGTAGACCTTATAATTCCAATCACAGTTAAGTTAGTTCTCCGAAGCATACACTTATATATCTGCAAAGTGGCAAAGTTCCCTTAATAAGGATGGCTTTGCAGCTTTCCTGGCATATAAAGTGTTTATTCAACTGCACTGCTCAGGAAATTCTTTTGGGGAAGTTTTGGTGCTGTTAGTGAGGCTGGAGAAAAGAAAAAATAAATTAAAAAACCGCACAACCACGCACCACGCACAGAATGTGATTTGCTCTTTCTTCAGAGATAAAAAGCAGTTATACAAATATTTCCTAATACCAAGAGATCATTCATTAGATTTCACACATACTCCAAAATGAGGTACAAAAGTGTAAGAATTGTGGTTTTACCAATTAAATTGGTAAAATTTTGCTAAATGAAACTAATGATGCAGAAATATACAGCAATGAGAATTCATTCCCATAAAAGGGATCGGGGAGGGGAAGTCTTTACAATCCTCAGAATTTAGGAATTTTGGCCATTTTTAATCAGAGAAAAGCACTGAAATCATCTTAGTTTTTAAAACATGTTAAGGAGTCAAAGTATTTCAGCTATAACTTAATGCCTGGCAATCACCAAATGCAATCAAACCATTACTAAGAATTCACCTTCTCTTATATACCAGTCACAACCAAGCAGCAGGGGAGATTTCAGAATGGAATAAATGCATCCTTCATGACTACAATTTAAAAACATTTCCTACTGTTTTTAAGTTAATTAATTACTCAGGGAAGACTCTTTCTGCTAATCTTACTTTTCACTGTACTGATTTGTACTTTTCCTCTCCTTTTCTACTGCATATTTGGCAACCACTCCTTTCTCCAATTCCCTTTACCGATGCCTCTTACTTTTCCATGCTGAAAGTCTTCAGACACATACAAGCACCAAAAAAAACCCCCTCCCACAAAAAAGGGTTTTGTGCAAAGTAGGGGGAGACAGGCAAGCTGTTTTTGTGAAAGATGCAACATACAAGCTCTTTGAGAGAACCTGGTTAAACATAAAGGGGTTTATCTTGGCACCCTGCGGGCAAATATCTTTCTTAGCTGCTCAGATATTGGTCAAATTCTCCATTTCTCCTTTATCCACTATTTTTCAGACTCTACCAAGTCTGATGGCTACTGCCTGGGGTCATGAAAGTCTTCACTATATCTACAGACCTTTAATATATTTTTGCAGCAACACAGCACACCAACCATTCACCAGGTACCAAAGTGCATTTCCTTAAAACACAGTACCTTAGGACAGATGTACTTTTGAACAGCAATAAGAAACGCAAACCAATTATAAAGTGGTCCATGCAATGCTTAAGTACTAGAAAAAGAAAACCACATCTTAAAGTCTTTAGGTAGTTCTCAAGATAATTTAATCCGACTTGTCCACTGTTTACTCTGTGGGATGAACAAACACAGCACCTTTTTTGGTCCTCCTGACCAGTAACTTGTTCTAGTGCCTTCCTCTTCTGTAGCAAGAGCCTGAACAAAGCAGCAGGTCCTTATGACTTCCACTGAAGCCTAAAGAGTCTTGCACATCGCAGAAGTGATTAATTTTGATAGCTTTACTGCAGGCAAAGAAGGCCCCTCATAGGAAAGGCAAACAGCTGAAAAAAAAAAACCAAACCAACAGCGACACTAGTGTTTTCTGCTCCGGTTCCTTTTCCACAAGCATTTTACATGGGAGTCAGTTGTCAATAAAAGCCTAATTCTGAAGAGGACAATCTGCTTACTTCGCATCCCACCTACAGGACAGTTGTTCTGCTCACAACCGAAGAAGGGGTTTTTCAAGACCTTCTTGGTTAGGTTGCATATTTCAAGCAGAAGAAATCAGATGTGAGTGAGCCCAGACATTGTGGTCGTTGACCAAACTGCTCGACAAGAGATGCTATAAATCACCTTAGTCTTTGCTGGTTCACCCTACGGTAATCCCACAGTTTGCTGATTTTTAATGAAGTGTTCTGAAAAAGAGGTGACAGGAAAAAAATGAAAACCTAAATTCTATAAAGGAGACCGAGATGTACAGCTTATGCATTTTGTCAGTGCCATCTCAGGAACCTAACACATTCTCTTTCATTCTTTATAACAACATATAATCACTAACCAACAGGTTACTGTTGTGGTGATCAAATCTACTAATTTTGATCACTAAGGAGATGCCTGTTTGCCAATCTCAAAGTATCTTATTTCAAATGAACTACTTAGTCACCTTCACACCCTTGTCCTAAACTGGAAGTACTGACTCATGGGGGGGGAACCCTTGCTCAAACTGCCTTTCTCTAAAGTTATACCAGATCCAAAAAAAGCCATTCCTTCTTAATGTTCCAACCTTTTGCCTCGGAACAAAAACATCTGATACAGAGCGCTCTAAAATATATGAAATTGCTACACCGGTAAGCAAATATATGCTTGTGGCAAATGATAATCTTGTTTTGAAGACCTAAAACCCAAAACTATCATATTACCGTCCACCCCGTATTGACCCTTATATTAGCACACAGCCATCAAGTGGGGTAAGAAACCCGTTAAGTGACACAACTGATTTTTATTAAGCTTATTTGTCCTCTATCCCTTCAGTCACAATGTTTTGTCAGAGACAAGACAGCTGGTAGGTATTAAGCCTCTTGAAGGAGCTTTTGCTGATGGGATGCACATCCCACAAACACTCTTCTGTTAAGAAGTTGATGTCACTTCAGAGAGCTTCCATTTAACTTTTACAGGTAAATAAACATTTGTGCTGGTTTTGGCTGAGAAGGGGTTAATTCTCCTCACCGTGGGGGGTCGGCTACCTTTCCAGCTTCCCATGCTCTGCCGCGTGGCGGGGGGGGGGGGGGGCTGGGAGGGGCAGGGCCGTTGTGGGGGCAGCTGACCCCGACTGGCCAATGGCATGTTCATTCCATACCATGTGACACCATGACCAGCATATCAAAGGGGGGCAGTTTGCAGCTGGGAGGAGATGTGGCATTGGGTTGTGAGCAGCTGTGTCGTGTGTGGTTTGTTTCAGCAGTTCATTCCCCCCCCTTCCCGCCCCGGGGTTTTGCACCTCTCGTTGTTCTCCTTTACATTGCATTTCTGTTGTTGTTTCTTTTAATTTTAATTATTAAACTGTTCTTATCCCAACCCACGAGTGTTACCCTTCTGATTCTCTCCCCCATCTACCGGTGGGGGAGTGAGCGAGCGACTGTGTGGGGCTGAGCTGCCAGCTAAACCACGACAGTCTTTTTGGCGCCCAACGTGGGGCTCAAGGGTTGGAGATAATAACAGCTGCTGGTCACAGCACCATGTTGTCCTTTTTGCAGTTGGTGTTAAAGATCGGTGTTGGTTTGTTTAATCTGCTGTGTTCTGCTGTGATTAGTAAGGTTTGGCTACGAGATTTGTTATACAAACACTCGTTTTCAGCTTTATCTGGTATTTGGGGTTTTTGCTGAAACCCTTACTGTACTTGGGATACCACCTTGTTGAGGCAATTAGCAATTATACCTCCTCCTCGAGAGATTTTATATGGAGGAAATACAGAATAATATCTTTGCAACTTTGTTCTATGATGTCTCTGCCTATATTACAACAACCTTTTTGTATCTTGAACATCCTTGGGTGGTTAAGATGCACTTATTGTTAGTTTTTGGGCATGTTGTTTTGGTTTTGAGTAAGCAACTTAAGAATATCACCCAGAAATCTGCCCCGAGGCTTGATAGTTACGAGTGGCAGGGCATGTGGGATAGCATGGGCAAATACCTAGGGCAGTGGGCACCCCCAGTGTTTCAGAGTTTCACCCCCGAACAAGAGCAGAATCCTGAAAAACTAGTAGAATATTTGGAGAAAGTATGTTGTTACTCTGGGAACTCCAGAGAGACACAGATAACTGCAACGTGCTGGGGCCTGGCCCATGCATACCGAGCCCTGCTCAACAGTATTCAGTGCCCCCAAGCGGAAGAGAAGGCCTATGGATTGAAATGCAAAGTGACTGGCACTGTAGTCACTCCAGCCCTGACTACAGGCACTGCAGCCACTCAAACCCCCACGACAAGTACTGGAGCTGGCTCAGAGAATCAACCCATACCAGTATCAGTTGCCCCCATAAACAAGATGAAATATTGGAAACAGATGTCAACTCGTTTAGAACATGATGATGAAAAAGCAGGGCTGTCACGAGGAGAGGAGGAAGAAGTAATAAATGAAATAGAGACCACCCGATCCCTGTCCATGAGCGAGTTGCGAGATATGCGAAAAGATTATAGCCGTCGTTCAGGTGAGCACATTGTCACCTGGCTGCTCCGATGCTGGGATAATGGGGCCAGTAGCCTGGAACTAGAGGGAAAAGAAGCCAAACAAATGGGATCCCTTTCTGGGGAAGGGGGCGTTGACAAAGCAATTGGGAAAAAACCACAAGTCCTCAGCCTCTGGAGGTGACTCCTGCCCGGAGTGAAGGAAAGGTATCCCTTTAAAGAAGATGTTACTTATCGCCCAGGAAAATGGACAACTATGGAGAAAGGCATCCAGTATCTAAGGGAATTAGCTGTGCTTGAGGTGATTTATGGTGACCTGGACGATCAACGGTCATCCAAAGATCCAGATGAAGCTGAGTGCACATGACCCATGTGGCAGAAGTTTGTACGGAGTGCACCATCTTCGCATGGAAACTCATTGGCAGTAATGTCCTGGAAAGATGACGAGACACCAACGGTGGCAGAGGTGATTGATAGACTCCGGGATTACGACACAAATATCTCTTCCTCGCTCGTCTCCGCTGTGGAGAAACTATCCCAAGAGGTCCAGCAACTCAAAGAAGATCTGTCCTGCTCCCCACCTCTACAGAGTAGTGTCTCAGCTGTTAGGAATAAGCGTCCTTTGGCTCAAAGAAGGGGATACACACCACGGGCCACCCTATGGTTCTACCTGCGTGACCACAGAGAGGACATGATGAGGTGGGATGGCAAGCCTACCTCGACCCTAGAGGCACAAGTGCGTGAACTGCAAGGAAGAACAATCACTCAGGGAGGTTCTTCCACGAAAGCTGCTGCTCCAGTTCCCAGTGAGCAGGTCCCCAGACAGAGGAGTAGAAGCGCTGATTTTCCTTCTGATCTTAACAGACACACTTGTGATTCATATTTACAGGAAGTGAGTTGTGACTGCCATGATCAAGACTAGAGGGGCCCCGCCTCCAGCCAGGTGGAGGAAAGGGATAACCGGGCTTACTGGACTGTGTGGATCCGATGGCCTGGCACATCAGACCCACAGGAGCATAAAGCTTTAGTGGACACCGGCGCACAGTGCACCTTAATGCCATCAAACTATATAGGGGCAGAACCCATCAGCATTGATGGAGTGACAGGGGGATCCCAAGAACTAACTGTATTGGAGGCCGAAATGAGCCTAACCGGGAAGGAGTGGCAAAAGCACCCCATCGTGACCGGCCCAGAGGCTCTGTGCATACTTGGCATAGACTACCTCAGGAGAGGGTATTTCAAGGACCCAAAAGGGTACAAGTGGGCTTTTGGAGTAGCTGCCTGGAAATGGAAAGAATTAAACAGCTGACTCCTGTATGGTGGCAAATTACCTGTGGGGCTGGCTACAGCAATGGAAGCAAAGCAACTGGCAGTGTAGAGGAAAACCCATCTAGGCTGCCACATTGTGGCTAGATATTGCTGCCCAGGTAGGGAACCTGGTTGTAAAGGTACGTCATGTGAATGCTCACGTCCCCAAGAGTCAGGCCACTGAAGAACATCAAAACAACCAGCAGGTAGTTCAGGCTGCCAAGATTGAAGTGGCTGAGGTGGATCTGGACTGGCAACATAAGGGTGAACTATTTCTAGCTCGGTGGGCCCATGACACCTCAGGCCATCAAGGGAGAGATGCAACATACAGGTGGGCTCGTGATCGAGGGGTGGACTTGACCATGGACGCTATTGCGCAGGTTATCCATGAATGTGAAACATGCGCTGCAATCAAGCAAGTGAAGCGGGTAAAGCCTCTGTGGTATGGGGGATGATGGCTGAAATATAAATATGGGGAGGCCTGGCAAACTGACTATATCACACTCCCACAGACCCGCCAAGGCAGGCACCATGTGCTTACAATGGTAGAAACAACGACTGGCTGGCTGGAAACATATCCTGTCCCCCACGCCACCGCCCGGAACACTATCCTGGGTCTCAAAAAACGAGTCCTGTGGCGACATGGCACCCCAGAGAGAATTGAGTCAGACAATGGGACTCATTCCTGAAATAACCTCATAGACACCTGGGCCAAAGAGCACGGTATTGAGTGGGTGTATCACAACCCCTATCATGCACCAGCCTCTGGGAAAATCGAAAGATACAATGGACTGTTAAAGACTACACTGAGAGCAATGGGGGGGTGGAACATTTAAACACTGGGATACACATTTAGCAAAAGCCACGTGGTTAGTCAACACAAGGGGATCTGCCAGGCGAGCTGGCCCTCCCCAGTCAGAAATCCTACATACTGTGGAAGGGGATAGAGTCCTTGTAGTGCACATGAAAAATATGCTGGGGAAAACAGTCTGGGTTCTTCCTGCCTCAGCCAACAGCAAACCCATTCGTGGGCTTGGTTTTGCTTGAGGACCTGGGTGCACTTGGTGGGTGATGCGGGAGGATGGAGAAATCCGATGTGTGCTTCAAGGGGATTTGATTTTGGGTGAAAACAGTCAATGAACTGAATGGCACAATGCGAACTGCTATATAATATTGTGTGTCACCTCTGTGTTGTATCAATGATATCAGAGTACGAGCCTCCCAACCCATGGAAGATAAACTATGAAACAAGCCGTGCAGCAGTGAGGGAACGATGACTGACTCGGTATGCAGCAACCCAATGCCACACACACCATCTCTCCCACCCTGAAAGCCTGATACGACAGATGGAGCCCAGAGTCATGGACTGGGTGAACTCAATGGACATTTTACAGGGAAGGTCCATGAACTAAGGGAATGATGTCTGTGTAGTATGTTAAAGGATGGGACGGGGAGGGGTGGTGGTTGGTAAGGTTGTATTGGATCGTATGGGACCTGGGCATGGTGTAAATGGTATGGAATAAGGGGTGGAGAATGTGCTGGTTTTGGCTGAGAAGGGGTTAATTCTCCTCACCGTGGGTGGTTAGCTACCTTTCCAGCTTCCCGTGCTCTGCTGCGTGGCGGGGGGACTGGGAGGGGCAGGGCCATGGTGGGGGCAGCCGACCCTGACTGGCCACTGGCATGTTCATTCCATACCATGTGACACCATGACCAGTATATTAAGGGGGGGCAGTTTGAGGCTGGGAGGAGGTGCGGCATTGGGTTGTGAGCAGCTGCGTTGCGTGCGGTTTATTTCGGTGGTTTGTTCCCCCCCCCTTCCCCCCCCCCGGGGTTTTGCGCCTCTCGTTGTTCTCCTTTACATTGCATTTCTGTTGTTGTTTTCTTTTAATTTTAATTATTAAACTGTTCTTATCCCAACCCACGAGTGTTACCCTTCTGATTCTCTCCCCCATCTACCGGTAGATGGGGGAGAGAGCGAGTGACTGTGGGGCTGAGCTGCCAGCTAAACCACGACAACATTTATCACACTAATGTACTTATTTATCTGACTTATACACATGCAACAAAACATGTCTCTAGTTCATTAATATAAAAATCCACAAGATCTGTTAGGGACTCGTTAATTTTGTCCATTTTAATGCTGCTAGTTACAGTTCCACACTAAAACACATTACTTGTGGCCAAATCTCCCTGAAGGTTCAAAAGCATATTATATTTGTCATGAATTAACAAAATTTAAAGCTACAAAACCTAGAAAGATCATTTTTCTGACCTTCTACGTAACACCAGTCATCACATTTTATTAACTAATTAGTGCACCAAGTCTACCAATTTGAGGAAAGAGTGGAAGCATCAGTTTTACAAATACATCCCATCATGGAGGAAAGGAAAAGTGGTGTGGGGCAATTTAAAAAAAAAACAAAAAAACCCTCTATCCTTACTCTTACATTTTTATGTCCCAAGTAAATGTCAGAACTCAAACACAGCAGATTGTCATGGTTTTAGCTCGGATAGAGTTAATTTTCTTCACCGCAGCTGGCATAGCGCTGTGCTTTGGACTTAGTATGACAACAATGTTGAGATAACACACAGATGTTTTGGCTGTTGCTGGGTAGTGCTTGTACTAGTCAAGGACATTTCTAACTTCCCATGCTCTGCCAGGTGCACAAGAAGCCGGGAGGGGAGGGGGCACAGCTAAGAGAGCAGATTCAAACTGGCCAAAGGGATATTCCATATCATGTAACGTCATGTCCAGTATGTTAAATGGGAGCAGCTGGCCAGGGGAGGGAAGGGGCAATTGGAGCTCAAGATGGGCAGACTTGGTCGGCAGGTGGTGAGCAGTTGTATCGTTTGTGTTTCTGTTTTTTTTTCCCCTTTCTCCCTTTTCCTTTTTATTATATCATATTTACGGTTATTATTATCGTAATAATAATTATAATTATTATTGTATTGTAATTATTAGACTGTTCTTATCTCAACCCACAAGTTTTGGGGTTTTTTGTGCATTTACTCTTCCGATTCTCTCGCCGTCCCACAGGGGTGGGGGCAGTGAGTGAGCGGCTGCGTGGTGTTTAGTTGCCGACTGGGGCTGAACCACGACAGTCCTTTTTGGCACCCAACGTGGGGCACAAAGGGTTTGAGATAACAACAGTTGCTGGTCACGGCATTGATTAATCTGTTCTTAATATTAGTTTGTCCAGTCTCTACGACGCTGATTGTAAAGTACATGTTAAAAATTGCTGTTGGTTTTTTCAGTTTGCTGTGCTCTGCAGTGATTAGAGATGTTTTGCCTAGGAGATTTATTATTAAAATACTGGCTTTAACCGTTATTGGTTATTTGGGTCTTGCATGGAAGCTGTTACTGTACTTCAGGTACCACCTCATGGAGACAATTAGCAATTATACCTGCTCCTCTGAGAGTTTTTTTTATGGAGGAAATACAGAATGGCACCTTAGCTACCATCTTATATAACGTCTCCTCCTTCATTACAACAACTTTTCAGTATCTTGAACATCCTTGGGTAGTTAAGATATATTTTCTGGTATTGCTTTGGCAGACGGTGTCAGTTCTGTCTAAGGTTAATAAGCAATTTAAGAATATCATCCAGAGATCTGCCCCAAGGCTTGATAGTTACGAGTAGCAGGGCATGTGGGATAGCATGGGCAAATGCCTAAGACGGTGGGCACCCCCAGTGTCGTGGGGCTTCACCCCTGAAGAAGTGCAGAATCCTGAAAAATTAGTAGAACATTTGGAGGAAGTATGTTGTCACCCAGGCAATTCCAGAGAGATACAAATCACTGCAATGTGCTGGGGCCTGGCCCATGCCTATCGAGCCCTATTTAACACTGTTCAGTACCCCCAAGAGGACAAGAAGGCCTCTGGATCTAAAAAGACAAAGACATGGAAAGCGACAAGCACTGCAGCCACTCAAAACCCCACAACAGGCGCTGCGGCTACTCCAACCCTGGTGACAAGCGTTGCAGCTAAATCAGAGGACCAACCTGTGCCAGTATCAGTTGCCCCTATACTCAAGAAGAAATCTTGGAAGAGAAAGTCAACTCGTTTAGAACGGGATGATGAAGAACCAGGGCCATCACAAGAAGAGGAGGAGGAAGAGGAAGAACATGTACAAGAAACAGAAACTACCCGATCCCTATCCTTGATTGAGTTGCGGGATATACAAAAAGATTTTGGCCGTCGTTCAGGTGAGCACATTATCACCTGGCTGCTCACGTGCTGGGATAATTGGGCCAGTAGTCTGGAACTAGAGGGTAAGGAAGCCAAACAACTGGGATCCCTCTCTGGGGAAGGGGGCATTGATAAAGCAATTGGAAAAGGGAAACAAGCCCTCAGCCTCTGGAGGTGACTCCTGTCAGGTGTGAGAGAAAGGTACCCCTTCAAAGAAGATATTGTATTTCGCCTAGGAAAATGGATGCCCATGGAGAAAGGTATCCAGTACCTGAGGGAACTAGCCATGCTTGAGGTGATTTATAGTGTCCTGGACGATCAACAGTTATCCAAAGATCCAGATGAAGCCCAGTGCACATGACCCATGTGGCAGAAGTTTGTACGGAGCACACCATTGATGCGTGGAAACTCATTGGCAGTAATGCCCTGGAGAGAGGACGAGGCACCAACAGTGGTGGAGTTGATAGATAAATTCCAGGAATATGAAGGAAATATCTCCTCCTCGCCCATCTCTGCTATTTAGAAACTGTCCCAAGAGGTCTAGCAACTCAAAGAAGATATGTCCTAATCCCTACCTCTACTGACCAGTATCTCAGCCATTAAGAGTAAGCGTCCCTTTGCTCAAGGGAGCGGATACACACCACAGGCCACCCTATGGTTTTACCTGCATTACCACGGAGAGGAAATGAGGAAGTGGGATGGAAAACCTACTTCGATCCTAGAGGCATGGGTAAGTGAGCTGCAAGGAAAAACAGTCACTCAGGGAGGCTCTTCCACGAAAGCTGCTGCTCCAGTTCCCAGTGAGCAGGTCCCCAGACAGAGGAGTAGAAGTGCTGATTTTCCTTCTGATCTTAACAGACACACTTGTGATTCATATTTACAGGAAGTGAGTTGTGACTGCCATGATCAAGACTAGAGGGGCCCCGCCTCCAGCCAGGTGGAGGAAAGGGATAACCGGGCTTACTGGACTGTGTGGATCCGATGGCCTGGCACATCAGACCCACAGGAGCATAAAGCTTTAGCGGACACCGGCGCACAGTGCACCTTAATGCCATCAAACTATATAGGGGCAGAACCCATCAGCATTGATGGAGTGACAGGGGGATCCCAAGAACTAACTGTATTGGAGGCCGAAATGAGCCTAACCGGGAAGGAGTGGCAAAAGCACCCCATCGTGACTGGCCCAGAGGCTCTGTGCATCCGTGGCGTTGACTACCTGAGGAGAGGGTATTTCAAGGACCCAAAAGGGTACAAGTGGGCTTTTGGAGTAGCTGCCTTGGAGACGGAAAGAATTAAACACCTACCTTGCCCGGTCTCTCAAAGGACCCTTCTGTTGTGGGGTTGCTGAAGGTCAAAGAATAACAGGTGCCAATCACCACCACAACAGTGCACCAGAGGCAATATCGCACCAACCGAGACTCCCTGATTCCCATCCATGAGCTCATTCGTCGACTGGAGAGCCAAGGAGTCATCATTAAAACCCACTCACCCTTTAACAGTCCCATGTGGCCAGTGCAGAAATCTAATGGAGAGTGGAGAATAACAGTAGACTATCATGGCCTGAATGAAGTCATGCTGCCACTGAGCGCTGCTGTGCCAGACATGCTAGAACTTCAATATGAACTGGAGTCAAAGGCAGCCAAGTGGTATGCCACAACTGATATCGCTAATGCATTCTTCTCAATCCCTCTGGCAGAAGAGTGCAGGCCTGTTTGCTTTCACATGGAGGGGTGTCCAGTACACCTGGAATCGACTGCCCCAGGGGTGGAAACACAGCCCTACCATTTGCCATGGACTGATGCATAATGCTTTGGAACAAGGTAGAGCTCCCGAACACCTACAACACATTGATGACATCATCGTGTGGGGCAATACAGCAAAAGACGTTTTTGGGAAAGGAAAGAAAATAGTCCAAATCCTTCTGAAAGCATAAAACAAGGTGAAGGGACCCGCACAAGAGATCCAGTTCTTAGGAATCAAATGGCAAGATGGACGTCGTCAGATTCCAATGGATGTGATCAACAAAATAACAGCCATGTCTCCACCAACTAGCAAAAAGGAAACACAAGCATTCTTGGGCGTTTTGGGTTTTTGGAGAATGCCTATTCCACATTACAGTCTGATCGTAAGCCCTCTCTATCAAGTGACCCGGAAAAAGAATTATTTCAAATGGGGTCCTGAGCAACGACAGGCCTTTGAACAGGTTAAACAGGAGATAGTTCATGCAGTAGCTCTTGGGCCAGTACGGGCAGGACAAGATGTAACGAACGTGCTCTACACCACAGCCGGGGAGAATGGCCCTACCTGGAGCCTCTAGCAGAAAGCACCAGGGGAGACCCGAGGTCGACCTCTAGGGTTTTGGAGTCGGGGATACAGAGGGTCCGAAGCCCGCTATACTCCAACTGAAAAAGAGATATTGGAAGCATATGAAGGGGTTCGAGCTGCTTCAGAAGTGGTTGGCACTGAGGCACAGTTGCTCCTGGCACCCCGACTGCCAGTGCTGGGCTGGATGTTCAAAGGAAACATCCCCTCTACACACCATGCAACTGATGCTACGTGGAGTAAATGGGTTGCACTGATCACCCAGCGGGCTCGAGTAGGAAACCCCAGTCGCCCGGAAATCTTGGAAGTGATCATGGACTAGCCAGAAGGCAAAGATTTTGGATTATGACCAGAGGAGGAGGTGACATGTGCTGAAGAAGCCCAACTCTATAACAAACTGTTAGAAGATGAAAAGTAGTATGCCCTGTTCACTGATGGGTCCTGTCGCCTTGTGGGAAAGCACCGGAGATGGAAGGCTGCTGTATGGAGTCCTACACGACAAGTAGCAGAAACTGCTGAAGGAGAAGGTGAATCGAGCCAGTTTGCAGAGGTAAAAGCCATCCAGCTGGCCTTAGACACTGCCGAAGGGGAAAAGTGGCCAGTGCTCTATCTCTATACTGACTCCTGGATGGTGGCAAATGACCTGTGGGGGTGGTTACAGCAGTGGAAGTAGAACAACTGGCAGCACAGAGGCAAACCCATCTAGGCCGCCACATTGTGGCTAGATATTGCTGCCCAGGTAGGGAACCTGGTTGTAAAGGTACGTCATGTGAATGCTCACGTCCCCAAAAGTCAGGCCACTGAAGAACATCAAAACAACCAGCAGGTAGTTCAGGCTGCCAAGACTGCAGTGGCTGAGGTAGATCTGGACTGGCAACATAAGTTTGAATTATTTCTAGCTCGGTGGGCCCATGACACCTCAGGCCATCAAGGGAGAGATGCAACATACAGATGGGCTCATGACTGAGAGGTGGACTTGACCATGGACGCTATTGCACAGGTTATCCATGAATGTGAAACATGCGCTGCAATCAAGCAAGCAAAGCGGGTAAAGCCTCTGTGGTATGGGGGATGATGGCTGAAATACAAATATGGGCAGGCTTGGCAAATTGACTATATCATACACTCACAAACCCGCCAAGGCAAGCGCCATGTAGTTACAATGGTAGAAGCAAGCACCAGCTGGCTGGAAACATATCCCGTGCCCCATGCCACCACCCAGAACACTATCCTGGGTCTCAAAAACAAGTCCTGTGGCGACATGGCACCCCAGAGAGAATTGAGTCAGACAACGGGACTCATTTCCAAAACAACCTCATGGACACATGGGTCAGAGAGCATGGCATTGAGTGGGTATATCACATCCCCTATCACGCACCAGCCTCTGGGAAAATCGAAAGATACAATGGACTGTTAAAGACTACACTGAGAGCAATGGGGGGGTGGAACATTTAAACACCAGGGTACACATTTAGCAAAAGCCACGTGGTTAGTCAGCACTAGGGGATCTGCCAATCGAGCTGGCCCTGCCCAATCGGAACCCTTACATACTGTGGAAGGGGATAGAGTCCTTGTAGTGCACATAAAAAATATGCTGGGGAAAACAGTCTGGGTTCTTCCTGCCTCAGGCAAAGGCAAACCCATTCATGGGCTTGCTTTTGCTCGAGGACCTGGGTGCACTTGGTGGGTGATGCAGGAGGACAGAGTCGTCCATTGTGTGCCTCAAGGGGATTTGATTTTGGGCAAAAACAGCCAATGAACTGAATGGTATGCTCTTAATTCCTATATAATGTTTTATGTCATCACTACTATGGTTGCTATATGCCATGTCAATGGTAATTGACAATGGTGGAAATCTCCCAAATTAAGAAAAAGAATGAACTTTCATTGAACCAAGAAAAGTGCAATGGTGATAGAATAAGACTGACTTCAGCATGCACTAATCCGACACCACACACACCATCTGCCCTTTCCTGAAAGACTGTTACAATAGATGGAATTAATTAACTCAATGGACATTTTTGTGGACATTTGTGGATATTTTACAGACATGTTACAGGGGTGGTCAACACCTTTATATTCTATTAAAGGATGAGAAGGCAGGTAGGGGTTATAGAAATTTTATTGGATAGTATGGGACCTGAGCATGATGTAAATGATATGGAATAAGGGGTGGATACTGTCATGGTTTTAGCTGGGATAGAGTTAATTTCTTCACTGCAGCTGGCATAGTGCTGTGCTTTGGACTTAGTATGAAAATAACATTGATAACACAGATATTTTAGTTGTTGCTGGGTAGTGCTTGCACTAGTCAAGGACTTCCCCAGCTTCCCATGCTCTCTTGTATACAAGAAGCCAGGAGGGGAGGGGGCACAGCTAAGAGAGCAAATCCAAACTGACCAAAGGGGTGTTCCATATCACGTGACGTCATACCCAGTATATTAATTGGGGGGAGCCAGCCAGGGGTGGGCAGCAATCATGGCTCAGGGACTGGCAGCATCGGTTTTATCCCTTGTGGTGTGTGTGTCGTCCCCCACACCCCTTTTTTGGGCTTCATTTCTCTCTCATTATTTTCCTTTTTCTTATATTATCATTATTATTATCATAATCATTATTATTAGTATTTTAATTATTAAACTGTTCTTATCTCAACCCATGAGTTTCCTTGCTTTTGCGCTTCCGATTCTCTCCCCCATCCCACAGCGGTGGGGGGGAGTGAGCAAGCAGCTGTGTGGTGTTTAGTTGCCAACTGGGGCTAAACCACAACATCACTTTATGGAATGGATGTTAAGATTCTCACGGCCAATGTGATGTTTGAAAACGCAAACTTCAACTACCTTTTAAACTTTGGAAAGATGCTTAGATGTTCATTAAAAGCTTTGCATTATTTTTAATATTGGTATATTTTGCTATATTTCAAAGGTAAAAAAATTATTTTGGCATCTGTACTCTTCCCAGAGCTGGGCGTTACACATATTTTTACAACAGAGTTCTCTGCCTCTGCTTTGAATGTTTCCCACAACATAAAAAATGCATGTTGTAGAAAAGGCAAAATCTGATTTGTATGTACACCTAATTTTATATTGTACTGCGCACCATGATTTATATCGCTCATCTCTAGGGTCTACTGCAAATGAAATTATACTTGCCAAAGCATGCAATTACTATAAAGTGCAATAGGCTTTCCCCTCTAGAGAATACACTTTGAATAAATATCATTATTGTCTTTAAGTATCCACTTTGACAATCCCATCAGCCACCAAGCAGGATTTCTTACTTTTAATATCTTCTGTCAGTCATCAGCATGTTAAAAACATCGTGGAATCTTCCTATTGATCTGATAAAAATCACTGGAAGCACCAGAGCCATCTAAGTTTAGTATTAATTTGCTATAAACACTTTTCTACTGAGTTTATCACAAAATACTAAGTATTAGATGCTGTGCTAGTGAAACATCAGCACAAGACTGGAAGAAAAGGAGCTAGGTTGCTTGAGCCAGGTGAGAGTGCTGAGCAGGGTCCAACATCCCCAGGGCCGTCCATGGGCTTCTCCTGATGCAGCAGCAACATGAAAAGAGAAAACAGCCCAGGGAGAGAGCAGAACAAGGCCTTCCTGAGCTCCTGGCAATCTAAGGAGGAATAACAATTTCTAAGTCACCCCAACTGGAACAACTTCAACAGCTTTTACTTGGGAATTGACAAAATAGGTGGTTACACAACCCAGCAGTGTGTGTTAGGAAACTGGACCCAACCACCCAGGAGCTTCTTTGCACTCCCCTGTGTTCAAGTGCTTGGTGCAGGAAACATTAACAATCTACTTACTTCTACAAATACCTCAAATGATTATAACTGCAGCTCAACGTGTTATCCCTCGGTACACACAGTGAAAGACATCAGATTACGGCCTCACAAACTCATTACACTCAGCACAAGAGATTAAAAGATAAACAGTGCTTGGCATGAAAGCATACAAGGCAAAACCCGGTATCGATTAAGGTAAGATAGAACTTCTCTTTTAAACTAAAATATTTACCACTCTTGCTAAACATTATCCTTCAGAAGTATGAAAACTACTAGAGACCGAGCAATCACCCAGCACTATAAAAAGCATCTGATTCACAAAAACAGAAAGGAAAATACACTATTTTAGAATCTTTTCACTGATACAGAACGTCATTAAGAGGACAAACCAAGAAATTCAGGCACGAGCCCCTCTCAGTGTGGCTTTGAAGGGAAGAGCAGGCACAATGCCGCTCTCCTGAATGAACCCTGGAGGCACAAACGCAGCCCTCTATCGCGATATCGGACCAAGCAACAGTGGGAGTCGGGACAAGCGGGATGCTTCAGGGTGCGCAGCAGTCCCCTGCGCTCCCTCTCCTCTCAGAGCCAGCACCGAATGGGGACAGGACGGAACGGGACAGGAGAGAGCTGCTAGGGTCCCCCCGCCACTGTCCGCCAGCCACCCACGCCCCGTCAGCCACCCCACCAGCCTCCCACGGCTGAGTGGGCCCAGAGGTACCGCTGAGGTCCCACTTACCCCATCAGCGGCCTCGCCGTCAACTCACACCGCTGCACCACAATGCTATACACTACTGCAACAGGCCCAGTACGGCAACAGCCCCACTCCCCTCAGCGGCTACCCGCACCCACCTGCACACCACCGAGGCGCTTCCCAATGGCCCCCGCCCAGCGCATGCACATGCACACACCCACCACCACCGCCCGCTTCCAGCCTTCCACGTCGCCAATACCACCCCACCATGCATGCGCACAGGCCTGCCCGCGGGAACGAAGGGGCGATGCCGCGGTGCACGCCAGGAAGTGTAGTCTGGCACCATGAGGCGAGCTTCCACGGGCTGGTTGTCATTCTCCAGGTGAGCCCTTCCTAGGGGAAGAGGCGTCTCTCGGTAACCCGCGGGGTGGTTTGGGGACATGGGCTGACTGCCTCCGTCTCCTCTCCTCCTTGGCCCATGTTTTCTGTCAGTGGGACACAAGGTAACTCAAGCAAGTGGGACCAAGAGCCAGAGGGAGGGAGGATTTACCAGGCACAGTCCTGCCCTCACGCTGCTTTAATTCATTCTTTCTTCCTTAGGCAACCTCCTGTCTCCCTATCCGAGATGTCTTCTGCCATCAGTAGCTGGCTCTATAAGTGCCCCATAGTTCCTTCAAAAGGGAAACCCTTCCCCCTATAATTAATCCTGACCATAATCTCATTACCTCAGTGGATGACACTACACATACAGCCTCTTACACATACCTGTAAACAGGCTGCGCGAGCAAATGGGGCGTATGCAAACAGCACAAGTGTAAAGGTGAGGTCTAACCATTTTGTATAAATTGCCACATAAAAGCAACAATCTTGGCATAGGGTTTGGCCTCGTGTTCATACAGCGTTTGATCGGACCACTACAGCGATAAAAATGGTGCATGGCCAACAGAGTGGCTGTAAGGACTGTATGCACAAAAAAGAAATTGAAAAACAATCCTCATGCAAAATACAAGCATCGCTACATCTATCTACATATAAATCTAGTCACAACATTTCAAATAATTCGTGTTTCAGATACAACAATGAAAGATACAGCACTATGATCTAAAAACATTTCTCAAGCAAGAGAATCACTGTGGGAAGTGTGGTTTTCTAGACCATTTCAGTTAAACTACTGCAGTCAGGTTCACTGAAAAGCAAAAATAGCGACAGTCTGTGAAACCCAAAATATGACTTGGTTCATCAAGCATGTTCTAACAATCAGAAAACCACATAAGGAAGATAATCCCTTCTTTCATGTATTAGGCAGTTTAATGAGAGAATTAGTTCTCATTGAAGGGAGATTTAGTTCATCTAAGTGTAAATTAAATTTCTCTTCATTTCCTTTACCTGCAGCCTCTGAAAAGACTCTTCCTTCAGCAATAATATTCTGTATTGCACACAAATCAAGAAGGAATGACTCCAAGGACTGAACCTTAGCAGCTCCCAAAAGGCTGGAGTGCGATTGCTACATTTGGGTAATAACAGCATATTGTATTACTCTCATTAGATCAGCTTTGTAGATAGAATTTAATTGTGTTCTATGAACACACCTGAATAAAGATCATCTTGCACAGAATTCATTGCTAATTCAGATATCCTTAGAGGCTGATCATGTTCCATTTACACCTGCCAGAATTTCCTTTACTTGCAGAATCAGGCCTGTCAAAATAACTGACAACATAAAACCTTCTACACTTTTATTTAAGAACTTTTTGCACATACTTGCAGTATTTTAAAGGTGTATTTCAATTAAGTTTACTTTAAGTCCTTGGCACCCAGCTACCTGTGCAGACCAACACATGGAAGTTACCATGTCACATTTAGACCTTCCCATAAAGAAAAAATATTTTAAATTAGTCAATTTGAATATTTTTTCAAATATTGGTTGATTTCTTGATTCTTCCTCAACAGTATTTAAATAAACCCATACAGCTTTCATGCTGAAGATCTTGGGACTAGGTTTGCAGAAGTACTGTGGTCCCTAAAGATGCCTATGCTGCAATTTTCTAAAAGTCTTCAGTATAAATGAAGCTGCTACTTGCTCTAATAAATTCTGGTATATGTCCGCCTGCCATCATCAGGTGCCTAAGCCCTTTTGTAAATCTTACTTGTAGTGAGTAACAAACATACAGAAATTTTCTCCGTTAAATTAAATGTCCTTGATCTATATTGTTCTCTCATGTGAGGATTTCCTTAACTTCTGTCTACTTATATTTCTTAAACAAGGCTTTGCGCACTTCTTTGCGCCCCAGCAGATGATCTCCTGCACCCCTGCCCAGGCTCAGGCAGTTAATTTCCTTCACCTGTTTTTTGACAGATTTTTTTGCTTAACTATTCACAAGACAATAGAATTACTGACCTTTTCTTGGAAAATTTTGCAACACATACCTGCCAGGACTTCCAGTGAAGTACCTTCTTTCAGGAAAGTTTTGCGACAGAGATTAGTCGCATTAGTGTTTAACTGCAGCTAATAAAAGTACTCAAACACCATTCCAGAGAGCACACACTCTGTGGAATTTTACACAATTACGTGGCATAATTTTAGAACCACAAACAGTTGCACTGTCTGCCCATTTTGCTTTTTGCAGTCTTTTCAGTAAACCTGGTGTTTAAATACGGTGTGGGTGCACAGCTAGAAGCCCAGTTCAGCCTGCAGTCTAATTTACTATACAATTTATTTTCCATGTTACTCTGATGCACTTCCTTGTAAAATAATATCCTAAATAACTCAAAATAGTAATTATGGACACTTTATAAATTGACTGCATACATTTACAAATTAAAGGAGCCCCACTACAGCTCCTGCTCTACTTTTTGTCGTGGTCACAGCTGTTAAAAGGGAATATATTACTCCACAACTTTGGCCTGCTTACGAGATGCCCAACATTTTAAAACAGTGGCTAAAGTGACCTGTCCTGGGAGAGGAAGCTCAGCTGAAGGGACAATTTTTAAAGCACCACTTACGATGTAAGAACACACACTCCTGTTCAGCTGCACGCCTGCAATGCATCTTAATTTCTGTAGCCATTTAAAAGACACTCTGCATGACCTGGGTTCCAGAGTGACTTTCTCAGGCAGTTTACTCCTTTCTCATTGCAAGGTGATTTCAGACCCTTAGAAGTTCCCAGCTTCCAGATTTAGAGTATGAACTCTGACACTAGTGGTAGCAGAGGAATTTATTGTTTGAGGTGAGGGTCAACTGGTTTAGAAAACCCAACCCACCACAGCAAAGATTACATCCGCCTTTTACCAGGTGAAGTCCCAATGGACAGGGTAAGCTTTGTTGCAACAATACAGACGAAATATCCAAAGATACAGAGGACAGAAATGAGTAGAAACTAGCGTGGCCTCTTTCCCTCGCTTCTGCTTTCCAATCCCCATCTTCTTTACTACACAACCCACACAACAGCATCTGTGAGAAGTTAGAGTGCACAGTTGGTATTGTTATCTTTTACTGTATGAATTATACAACGCATGCATGCTCAGAATAATAAAACCATGTTTTAATATCACAAAGGGTAGGTACTTCACCGGTCCAGGAGAAAACTATCTGCATTACACTGATCAGATCGGGGCTTATCTTCCAAGGATGATGCAAAAGCTGATTAAACACCAACACCAAATTTACTTCCTAACAGACTAGCTCATTAAGGGAGAGCAAACAGTGTTAGGCAAGGCCTTACAAGGAGTTTTCTGTGATTCAACTCATTACAGAAGTAACAGTTGTAGCAACAAGGGCTCGATACCTAGTTGTGAACACTGCAGATCAATTCACACAAGACCTGACAAAACCAGGTAGCGGTAGGAAACAAGATGCCTCACCAGAGGCATTTGATGGACATCAAGCAAGTCTTTGGAGTAATTAATTACCTGCTAGGAGAAAATACTGTCACAAAAACAGGACTGGACCTCAGTGATGGTTCAAGGACTGCATCTATAAAAAGGTATGCCTTTTTAGGCATACCTTAGGTAAGACTTTTGGGAAAATGGTAAATCCTAAATAGCAATCCAAAGTTGCTGGAATGGTTTTGGGTTTATTTTTTTCCAAGAGCTCTCTGGTTTGGTAGAGAGGACAACACAGGAATTATCACTTCTTTTCCTTACTAAGCACAGGGACATCTAAAACGCTTCACAGCTGCAGTATCACATCAGGATGAGAGTCAGTACCAGAATGCATCCTCCCAGGAGGAGGCAGTGCTGGATTTTCCAAGTTCGCTTTCTTTATCACAAAGACAGTAGTTTTATGACCTCCTCCTGCCTGGGGCCTGTCTACAGGCTTTCAAACATTGTTACCGCTCTAAATATTTATAGCTCCAAAGCCTAAGAACAATTGTATGAAGCAACTTATTTAAAAATAAAATCCTGGTTTATTATCATTCAAATGACAAGCGTGTTAAAGAGATTGTAGTTGGGTTTTGGTTTTTGGGTTTTGTTTTTAAAAAAAAAAAACACAAAAAAACCCAAACAACTGCACCATTTTAAGCCACTGCAACAGAATATAAAGCAATGATTCTCTTGCATCATACCCCTGCTGCTCCTCTTCAGGGAAGAGAGGCACGATGTTTCAAGGGAGATAATTAATGGAAGTATCAAACCAAGATTTTTTGCTTTTAGTAAGTTAAATAAATTTTGCATAAAGCATAACTCCTTTAGCTCATCCACAGATTTGACATGAAAAAAATCTATATTCTTCAGAATCTAACCATGATGCTTACATTGCCACAATGCAATTCATAATTCTTCAGCAAGGTCAAGAATAGCTTTTAAGGTGAAAGCCTGAAGTATCGCACTAGCAGGTAGCGAAACTAAGATGCTAAGATACGTTTACCTTCCAAAGCTAGATTTATTCATAAGTTATTTAACCTAAACACTAATCACACCAAATAGATTCTAGATGAAAAGTAGTTCCAGTGAGAAGTTCAGTTCTCAAACATTTTAAATTAAGAAATGTGCTAGCTGCCATTTTAGCAGCAAAAGAGACCCTCTCCTGTAAGTGGTAAGGGGGTTTATTCAGCTAAAATCTGCAAAGAAAAAAGTCTCAAAGTGAGAGAAATATCACCAGTTCATATTGAACATGAGGGAATAAAATCCTTCTGAATGAATTCCTTCAATCTGCTTTCCTGTCAGAAACTTCTGTGGATTTCTTTGCAGCAATTCCATTTGCAATGCCGTTGCTTTCAAACTGCAAATAAAGGACAGCATTGTTAATGGGCTGTCAAAAAAGGACTCCACACCCAGAACAGTAAAAGTTGGTGATGATTTTGCTTTTAGAAGCAAAACCAGCAAAGATTTATGAAGAAACCTGCAGCAAGAAACAAAGTGGTGTTGTCTTTTTACATTTACACATAATTTTTTGCTTTGAGGGAGCAGGGGAAGGAGCAAGGGCAGAGACAACATATGCAAACCTTTGAATTTTCTTAGAAGAGATAACAAATGCACGATTTACACACACTAATCATTTTCAAATGCATTAATCTTACTTTATAAATTCCAGGCTCATCCTCCTGATCTCTTTTCATGGCTGAAGGTGCCCGTGGATTTCCAGAGCTGCCTCCTTGACCTTGTTTCACAGCTGTTGTTTCTTCCATGGCTTTCTTGGACCACACACGCTTAATGAAAGGTGCGATGATGGGACAGATGTACGGTTCAAGGAATTTCTTGTAGACCCAGAGGAGAACAGGAATGACGATACAAGGAATGCACACCATGGCTTCCTCTTGTGCTGCGACAAAGCTGGTGAGGGGAAAAAACTTGACAGCTTAGGATGCCATCACCTAGAGAAAACAGTCTTAAATTACGAATAAAGATTGTAGTTGATATTCAAACCCAAAAGATTTTTTAATAATAGATTAACTATTAAAGTTTCAAAAATGCTGTACATTCCAATGTTAGAAATCCCTCAACAACACAGGAAACGTTCTTGACATTTGAACAAGGAGTAGAGTTTGCAGTAATTCATAGTTCCTACAACTAGAACTTAGAAAAGCACACTTAGAAAATAAAAGTTTTTGCTTACACCGCACAAAAACAGCTGAAGCAGCGAGCTGCAGATAGCAGCCCAGTTTTTACTATAAGAGGGTCCAAAAGGTTTGGTTTTCTCATTCTCTTTTTATTTAAAGCAAAATTATATGGCAGGACTCCAATCAGCCTAATGGCTTGCTACCACCACAGGGCACAGCAGTGGTGGCAGGAAAAAAGGAATCCAGTCAGTATAGGGGAAAAGGAGAATAGGGGTTACTGCCTTCCTCCTGCATGGGAGGAATCATTTGATCCCACACCAATCCCATCCAATTGGCCAAACTATGAGAAAATGAATCATAGAATGGTTTAGGTTGGAAGGGACCTTTAGAGGTCATCTAGTCCAACCCCCCTGCAATGAGCAGGGACATCTTCCACTAGATTAGGTTGCTCAGAGCCCTGTCCAACCTGACCTTGAATGTTTCTAGGGATGGGGCCTCCACAATCTCTCTGGGCAACCTCTTCCAGTGTTTCACAACCCACATTATAAAAAATTTCTTCCTTATATCCAGTCTAAATCTACCCTCCTTTAGTTTAAAACCATTATGTCTTGTCCTGTCACAACAGGCCTTGCTAAAGAGGTTGCCCCCATCTTCCCTATAGTCCCCCTTTAAGAACTGAAAGGTCTCCCCACAGAATTCTCCAGGCTGAACCACCCCAACTCTCTCAGCCTGTCCTCACAGCAGAGGTGTTCCAGAGAGACCCGCTCCAACAGCTCCATGTCTGTCCTGTGCTGAGAGCCCCAGAGCTGGATGCAGTACTCCAGGTGGGGTCTCACCAGAGTGGAGTAGAGGGGCAGAATCCCCTCCCTCGCCCTGCTGCCCACGCTGCTTTGGATGCAGCCCAGGATACAGGCACATTGTTGGCTCATGTTCAGCTTTTCATCCCCCCAGGACCCCAAGTCCTTCTCTGCAGGGCTACTCTCAATCCCTCCATCCCACAGCCTGTATTGATACCGGGGGCTGCCCCGACCCAGATGCAGGACCCTGCACTTGGCCTTGTTGAACCTCGTGAGGTTCCCATGGGCCCACTTCGAGTGTATCCAGGTCCCTCTGGATGGCATCCCATCCTTCAGGGGTGTCATCTGCACACTTGCTGAGGGTGCTCTTGATCCCACTATATCATCAATTCCTTCCCTCTTCCACTGAATCCTTTCCTCTCTCCCAAAACCAGGCAGATAACTTCAAAATCGGCAGCCCAAAATCTGCGACGAAAACAGCAGACAGCCAAAGTGCAGGGGTGGAAAGGTACGAGTGGGAGAGGATGCAAGGAGGTAGGATTAGAGCTGGCTTTTTCAGTGCTGGCGAGCAACATATTAAATACACTCCACTGCCCAGCTTTGCCCTTCACATTCCTCTTTTCCAGGCTGCTGACATCTGAATTCTTACATTAAGCAAAACAAAAGCTTTCCAGGATAGAGGATGAAGAGGCAGGTAAGCATGCTCTGTTTGGGCTCAGTTTCACTTTTTTCTTAAGCTATCCTAAAGATTTTTAGCCCCAGGCACTGTAGAACAACAGAATATTGATTTCCAGTGGGCCACGTCCAAGCATAGCTGTGGCTACTTCAGATCTAGTTTTCCAGGATCCACTTGTCTCTAAAGTCACAGAGGGAATCTTAAATTGAAACAATATGACTGAGGAAGCCCATTAAAGTCATTCAGAAAGCCAATTCGCATACTTTCTCTGCCAGAACTTCCCAGATACAAAATTTTTAGCAAGATGTAACAAAATAACCCAGCCAGAGGGAACACCACAGGCCATCTTTCCAAGGTAATGCTTCGCATCAAGATCCCAAACAGAAAGATAAGCCGTACCTCTGCCCAAAGAAAGCCAGCCTAACGCAAGCCCTGATATATTTAAAATATTATTCAGGAGATTTTTCTGTGGTTTGGTGATGCTCGGCAGGCCAGTGCAATGAAGTTTTAGGCAGGGAAAAAGGGCAAATGGTCCAATTTAAGAGCAAGCTTATTTTTTTGTGCGACAGGCTTTTGTCTATCCCAGTGGGCCAGGGTCAGCAGAGCAAACGCACACCGTTGCAGATTTAAGTACATCGGGTCTGTGTAACCCGGCCTGCTATTGTGAAATAGGGAAAAAAAAACGGTTTTGTAGACAAAAATGCTGATATTTTTCCCCCATGAAGGCTGGCCTAGTCTAGAAGTGCCGATTTACTTAACACGCCCCTGTTCTGCTTCTCCACAGGCGAGAATGTTCCCCCCGCGCCAGACTGACCATCCCGGTTTAACGGCAAACGACAACCCACAGCAGCCGGCGGCGTCTCCCCGCCTCCCGCCGGTACCGGAGCGCCGACATTTTCTAAATGGGTAAAACGTCGCTCGCATCGCCAAGCCCCGGCTCGGTCACATGTCGGGACTCGCCCCCCCCCACCCCCACTCCCACTCCCACTCCCACTCCCGGTTAACAGGGCCGCCCCAGGCCCGGAGAAGGAGGGCTGGGCCGAGCTGCGCAGCCCCCCCACGGAGGAACCCCCGAGAGGGGAAAACCAGCCCCACCCCACACTCACCTCACCCACCCCAGCTCTCTCCGCCGCACCGGAAACCGCCCCCGCGCTTCTGGGTAACGCCCAGACGCCGCCGCCAATGGGGGGGAGACGGGGTACGCCTCGCGTAACCCATGCCCCATCCACCCTCTCCGTCCTCACCCAACCCCCGCCGGAGGGAGGGAGCAAGCAAGCGCCGGGCAGCGGGACAAGGAAAACCCAACACCCACCTCTGTCCCAAATTATCTTGTTTTACGCACCAATAGCGCTCCTACGTCATCAACAGCCCGAGCGCTGATGTAACACGGTCTTTGATTGCAGCGCTTCCCACTCCTGGCTCCCTGGATGCCAGCAAAAGCCTTGCAAGAGCAGAGAAGCACGGACAGTAAATCTTTTAACTTTTTAAAACTTTATTTATATACATCCATAGAGTCAGAGTTACTCCCGAGCCATCAGCTTTTGCTTCTTCAGCTTCTTTTGGGATATCTGAAAAACAAAACAGGCAAATGAGAAAAAACAGCGGTAGCCTACACCTTCCCAAAACGTCCTACAAATAGAGTTTGATTTGAAAGAAACACTGAGAACCATTAGAAATTCCTTCGGCTGCTCACAAAGTGTTCCGCTAATCACACCCACACATAACGAAGTGCCCTTACAAGTGCTGGATTGATTACACGCTGTCACCTTGACTTTATTTTTGCTGTAATGTATTGCACCTTTACGGGCACAGACAGGGAATGCTCCTAAATGCTCCAGGGGAGGGAAGAACGAGCCATCTCTGCCACACAACACACACACACACACCCCCCCGAGAAGCCCTTTCCCAACTTCTCAACACCATGTTTACAATAAATATTGAGGTTGCTCAGAAATAACTTCTTTTTTTTCATGGGTATTCCAAAGGTGTCCTAAGACACTCATCACAGCAACCCCTCTGCCAGAAAAATGCCAAGCGCCAATGCTCGCATCTCTTGATGGCGACGGTAAAGAGGACTATGGACGCAACGCTCCCTACCTTTTTCTTTTGAGCAACTTCTTCCTCTGGCTTGGGAACAATCTGCTCCTTCTCGGTGAGGATCATCTCGATGTGGCAGGGGGAGCTCATGTAGGGGTTGATCCTGCCGTGCGCTCGGTAGGTGCGCCGGCGCATCTTGGGAGCCTTGTTGACCTGGATGTGCTCGATGACCAGAGAATCCACATCAAGACCCTGGGAAGTGGGGGGAAGATAAGCCTCGTGACTTGGTTTTCTCTTCAGATAAGTTACCCCTGCAGCAAAAATATGGATAACCACCTCCCCACACGCACATCGCCGCTGGGAAATAAAACAGCTTAATTCAGCTGTGTCACAGAACTGAGTATTTGCCAAGCTGAAGTCAGGAAAACACCAACCACTCTCCTTAAAATGAACTGAAAACTATGCTGATGGCTCAGAACAAAGGTCTTTTTATTTCATGGTCCTTGTTGCTGTACGCCTCTATGGGAGAACTTATCTTGGGCCGCATGTCTCTGGGACACAGGGCTCTACCCACCCTGGGGACAGTGATGCACAGACATCAATATGATGGATACAAAATGTCTGTTTATTTAACTGCGTCACACGCTTATATAGCTCTTGCGCTTCCTGTTCCTGCCACTCCTATGGGGAGGAGTCTATCTTTCCGTCACAGCCCGTGATCTTCCGGTCGCCGATCCCTGTCTATTTCCCTACATCTCCCCCTCCCCATGCTGCTAAAAGTTCTATAAAGCTACTTGCGTAAGCGGATACATATTGCGGTCAGGTCTATATTCATGTAACTCTTGCAGGCGCTCTCTGATTTGTCTTATAGCACAGCATAACAATGGCAGCCCACAAGTAACCATGGTTACTACACACAACAAGATCCCCCCAATTATTACTATCCAATCCCAGTTCATATCTCTCTTTTGCCGCCCTTTCCCAGTGTTGCTCTCGTTGCAATATTGCTTGCGATCTTGTCAAGGAGCTCATTTCTTTTCCCAATGGTACGGCTAGCATGAGGATCCATGTCAGCAGACCCTGCAAAGAGACAACTCAGAAAGGGATTATTCATTGTACATCCTTGCACAGTTCTTCTTTCACACACTTTGCAGGCACCCATTCTATGCGCCCTTCATTCTCAACCACGGCGTAGCCCCTCCCCAGGCATCTCAGTTTCCATCCTCTCTCCCATTGCTCACTGCCTGAGAACCTTACTCATACCTGCGGATAGCGCTCGCCTGCTTGAGCTTTGCCAAAGTGCTTCTCCACTGCTGTAACTTGCTCCTGCCCACGTATAAAATGATTAAGCGAATATAGTGCACGCATTAAAATAGTTTGCTGAGCTGCTACAGGTATAGCTCCCTTATACCCCTCCCCCTCCCCAAGCTGTATTATCTTTGCTTTCAAGGTGCGATGAGCGCATTTAACTATTGCCTGCCCCGTGCTATTGTAAGCAATGCCGTGTTTTAATACAATATTCCAAGCTTTACACCATTCTTCGGTACTTCAAGCCCGAAAGCATGGTTCATTGTCTGTTTTTATCTCGGTGGGCTTTCCAAGCCACGCCATCACTGTGGTCCAATGCGCAGCCAACTGCATTGCGGTCTGCTTCCGATGTTGAGTAGCCATGATGACTCCACTATATGTATCAACTGTAATTGCCAGGTGCCTTCCGGGGGCCAACTGTGGGCATTCAGTAAAGTCAGTCTGCCAGATAGCATTTGCTTCCAGTCCTCGAGGGTTGACTCCTGCCTCCCACAGTGGCGAGTGCTGACAGTAAGGACAGGTGGCTACTACTTCTCTTGCTGCTCTTATTGAGATGCCACACTCCTTTGCCAAAGCTTTAGCACCCAGGTGCAGTTGTTGATGCAGTTTCTTCGCCTCCGTCAATGTCCAGACTCCCGCAGCTGCCTCATCAGCCATGCGATTCCCCTCAATCAGTGGTCCAGGCCCCGTCTGATGACTGCGAATGTGAATTACTGTCACAGTTGCTCCTCGCTGCGATAAAGCAACCTCTAGCATCAAGGCAATTTCCGTGTGCGGTACACCTTCTCGTTTCATGGACGTGACTAATTTATACACGTATAAAGAGTCCGTGCACACATTTATATGCCAATCTATATCCTTTTGCAGGGCCATCTCTAGCGCTTTCACTTCTAGCCACTGCGCACTTTTACCCTGCTCCTCATACGTCTGGCGCATCCAACTATTCTCTTCTTTCCACACTACCGCCGCTCTGTTCGTCTTTGAGGAAGCGTCTGTGAAATATGTTGGTCCTGGGTGAGGGGTATCCAAAACTCTACTATCCACACTGAAATCCACCACTTTGGCTGTCTCGGCCCACCTCTGTACCATGCCTGTGACGATTTTCCCTGGGTACGAGTATACTGCCAATTGTATATCCTCTTCACTCTCTACCACCTTCCGCCATTTCTCCCCATTCCACGGCACTGTCAGCTTATCTGGCTCCTTCCCAAAGATTCCCTTGCTTTCCCTTCGCAGACACCAAATCATTCCCCCGGCTACCTTGACTTTTGTGGAGAATGCATCCTTGGGAACCTTCTGATATACCCATCGCAGTGGTTTTTCTTCCCCCACCCTTATTTGATATAGCAATCCTAATCCTCCACCGGCGGTCAGAATCCAACCTGCGATTAATTCCTCCTGAGGGTCCCACTGCCATACTCCTTCCTTTTGCATTCGATGTTCTATCATCTGCAACTGCTGGACTGCCTCAGCGTCTAAACTCCTGGGCTCCCATGGGTCGGTCCCTTTCAGCAACGCATAGAAAGGTTGCATCTCCTCACCGGTGACGCGCACAAACGTCCGCAACCATTGCAGTGCTCCTACCAGCTTCTGTACATCGTGTAAATTTTTAACCTTAGGTGTAAGTTTAATGGGCTGAGCTTGTATGCAATCCCCTTCTATTCTAGCACCCAGAAATCCACATACTGGTCCTTGCTGTATCTTCGCCTCAGCTACCTTGAGGCCCTGTCCCTCAAGGCCCCTTTGGGTGTCTGAAAAGACTTGTTCACATAATGCCTCGGTGGGCGCAGCTATGAGGACATCATCCATGTAGTGGATCATGTAGATTTTCTCCTGATACTGTCGCCTTACTTGCTGCAATGCAGAAGCCACATACCTCTGGCAGATCGCTGGAGAATTTTTCATTCCCTGAGGAAGTACTGTCCACTGCCATCTACTACCTGGTTCTGCGCGGTTCACCGCGGGCAGAGTAAAGGCAAATCTCTTTCTATCATCTGGATGTAGCGGAATACTGAAGAAGCAGTCTTTGATATCTAAAACAATGACTCGCCATCCTTTCGGGACAGCACTCAGATCTGGTAGGCCGGGTTGGAGAGGCCCCATGTCCTCCATTTGCTGATTTACTGCTCTAAGGTCATGCAGCATCCTCCATTGGTTTTTATCTTTCTTTTTTATAGCAAATATAGGGGTGTTCCACGGGCTCATCGAGGGCTCTAGGTGCCCCGCTTCGTGCTCTCGTCTTACTATAGCTCTTACAGCCTCTGTTTTCTCTGTTGTCAGGGGCCACTGCTCCACCCAGACGGGCTGTTCGGTTTTCCACACTAACTTGTGCTGATGAAGCCCCTCTGAGGCAGTGGCCCTTATGCTAAATTTTTCAACCCGATCCCCATCTGGGCAAGGGCGTCTCGCCCCAACAAGGGGCTTGCTACCCCATCTGCTACTAGTATGGTCACTATGGCCGTGAGGAGCTTCCCTGCCTCCTCGTCCATGACTTCGAGTTTCACAGGGCAAGTACTAGTCCTCGTTTGTTGTTCTCCTCCTACCCCTATTACACGTTTTCCCATGGCGAGGGGCCAAGTTGGTGGCCACCGTTCGAGTGGCATCACTGTGACATCTGCCCCGGTATCCACTAACATTCCCAGGCATATCCGTGCCAGGCAACTCGGCTCTTGTGGGGTAATCATCACCGCCGCCATGGGTCTCTCGTTACAGCCTATGACCAAAGCCACGTGGGGGCCATAACCTGCAAATCTTGCTGGTTCTGCTCCCCTGCCTGAAGGTTCACTCCCCCTTGGCCCGCTACAGTGGGCCAAGCTCCTGGCACTGGCACCATGATGGGGGCCATTTGACTCATAGGAGGCGCGAATCCCCCTCGCTTCACCCTCCTTTGGCCGTTTCCCGGCTTTGTGGCTGGACAATCTCTTGCCAGGTGTCCTGGCTTCCCACACACCCAGCACCTCCCTACTGGGCGCGCTCCTCCTCCGTTACGTCCTCCCCTTTCCCCTAGCGGGCACCCAGCTTTAAAGTGCCCTTGCCGTCCACACAAATGACATCTCGGCCCCGCCCCGGCCGCTTGCACCATCACCCTTTCTTCGCTTCCACAGTCAGGGTTCTGGCAGATGTGCGCTCCCACACCGCCATGCTGATTCAACGCCTCCTGGCGCAAGACATGCCTGATGGTTTGACCCAATGATGCCCCCACTGCCAGGGTGCGGAGGACATCTTGTGTCTGTGGATTTGCTCGACTTCGGAGGCAATCCATAAGGACTGCCTCCTTGGCTGCTGGTGGCAATTCTGATTCTATGATAGCCTTCTGCAACCTGTCACAAAACGTTGTAAATGGCTCTGCTAGTCCTTGCTGTATCTTTTGCCAAGGTTCCGCTCTTTTTTCATACCTGCCCACTTCACTATACGCTCTGCGGGAACTCTCCATTACTGCTTGCAGCTCCCTGCCCCTTAATGCTGCCGCTTGTAACCACGGGGTTTCCAGTCCTTGACCTCTTCCAGTGAGCCAGTCAAGGGTGGTCCCTCTCAGCAGGTGGCCCAAAGCCGCCGCCGCTTGCTGTACGAGGGCATGGCAGGCACTGTGCATCGCCTCCTTCCAAAGTATGTACATTGTGGGAGCCAATATTGCTTTCGCCAACTGCCTAGCATCAGAGGGGGTCAACGGCGCTGCATACGCAGCGTCTAGCAGCAATCCTACCCCTTCATCCTTTAGCCCCTTTCCCCTAATTTCTCGCCATAAACTCCACACTAGCTTGGCATCTATCGGCGTCCACTCCACCCCTCCTCCTGGAGCTACTCGGACAGGGAATATCCTGGGCATCTCTATTCTTACTCCATCGAGGCTACAATCTCTGGCTATCAGCTGCCAGTTAGGTAACTCGACTGACTGTCGCTGGGGCGCACCCTTCGTTAAGAGTCCTGTCTGCCGCCGAGTTACTTCCCCTAGTGCGCGCATAACCTGCTGCAGCTGCCGCAGCACGTCCTCCGGAGACCCCTCCGGAGCTGCAGCGCTCCGGACCTCCCCTTTTGGCGGTCCCTCTCCGCCCTCCTTCTGACTGGTCCTCCGAGTCCCTGCTGCCTTATGCCTCTTTTTTGCGCGCTGCAGGCAATCTGCCCCATCTTCCCACATGTGGGCATCGGTTTCTCCCCCAACTTCTGATTCGCTGCTACTCGAGGTTGATCTATAGCCACCCTGTCCTCCCCTCCAGGCACCCCAATCCCCCTCCTCGCCCGACTCCCATCTCAAGGGTTGCCCCGGGAGCCAGTCTCAAGGGTCGGGCAGAGGGCGGCGCCGCTGCCGGCGCTGATCATCCTTCTCCTTCCGCTCCGTCACTCCCGCTGCGTCCGCTGCCACGTCACCCTCCCCGTGCGCAGGTACCCGCGCCTGTGCCAAATCGTCCCAGGGGTATGCAGGGGGGCATTCCAAAGGTCCTGCTGGCTCAACAGGGAACACCGCCGCTTCCCGATCCGCCTCTTCGGGAGCCTCAGACTGAGTAGTTGGCCAGGCTACTCCGTCCAAACTCTCCGCTTCTTCCCCATCCCCCGCGATGCTTGCCCCTGTCTGCGTCCCCACTGCCCCTCCTGGGTCTATTTCTGGGCTACTGTCAACTGTAGCACCGTGCAGGCACAGCTGCACCTGCTGCCACGTCTCCTGATCATCCCGAGCTTTCAATAGTAATCGGTGTATCTTTCCCCAGAGCTGTATGTACTGGGGTTTTTCCATCATAGCCCTTTCGGCTAACTCCTCTTTAATTCTCACCCAATTATCTTTATTAAATATGTCTGCGGGACTCCGTATGAGCCCCTGCGTAATCATCCATTGGATGGCCTTTGAGGTAGGCGCCTTCGAAAGCGAAGTTCCATATTCCTTCCCCAATCCCTTCAGTACCTTTACGACTGATTCCATGGCGCGCCCGCCGTCCTGCAGCTCCCCGTCCCGCCCCTGCGTGCCTCAAGCTATCATTTCCCCCCGGCGAACTTGCCATGTTGCCCCGCCGATCACGTCGGGGTCACCACTTGTTGCTGTATGCTTCTATGGGAGAACTTATCTTGGGCCGCATGTCTCTGGGACACAGGGCTCTACCCACCCTGGGGACAGTGATGCACAGACATCAATATGATGGATACAAAATGTCCGTTTATTTAACTGCGTCACATGCTTATATAGCTCTTGTGCTTCCTGTTCCTGCCACTCCTATGGGGAAGAGTCTATCTTTCCGTCACAGCCCGTGATCTTCCGGTCGCCGATCCCTGTCTATTCCCCTACAGGTCATTACAAAGGTGACCTAAGATTAGTCATCACTGCCATCACAGTTACCAAAATGAAGCGCTGAGTATATGACAAAGATACAAATTGACCAAGAGTCCGCAGATTTTGAGAGATCTAAACCACGCTTATACTAAACAGCTGATAACCATGCACAAGCCAGGTACTCGTGTATAATTATTCCTCACATTTTAACATGGAAAAATGCAGCCTAACTCAAGCAAACAGTAAACCCAAAGCCTCTACACAGTTCATTTTCACCCTTAGCCAGCCTCCCGCGTTACAGACGCTGAGCTGAGGAGCGGTGACACGCAGTGCAACACCAACGCTTCACATTTAATGATGTCTACATGACCCACCTTGAGCTCAGCGTTGCTCTCCGCATTTTTGAGCATGTGCAGCAAGAACTCCGCGCTTTTCTTAGGCCAGCGTCCCTGCGTCCAGCCCCACTGCTTGGCCTGGAAGAAGAGAGTTCAGTTTTTGTCCTGGTGCAACACAACTCACCCTTTACACACCGTTAACTTGCCATCACATCCCCTTTTATTAAGGCTGCACATCAAAATAATTAAATTCAATCAATTAGTTGACACTGCAAGTAGATTCCTTTCTTCAGCTGGCCACAGCCAAAGCATCCTTTCCCCCTCAGTCCTCACCTGGGCGCATCTACCAACTCCTCCATTGTAGCGACGGAAGGGAACACATTGCTTCTTCAGGGCGATGTCCTTCAGGTACTTGGTGGCCTTGTGGATGTGCATGCCCTTGATGGCCTGGGCCGTCCCACAAGTGTTCTAAAAAAAAGCAAAAACAAAACCCACAAAAACAAAGCACAGCAAAGTTCCTCTTAGCAAATCTTTCCAAGTTACGACAGGAGCAAAAGCACCCCTCTCCCTTTCCTGGATCCTATTCTTTTTGCTACAAACTCACTTTAAAAGAAGCACTCACACAGAGAAAATAAAATTAAGCGTTCCTAATGATTTTTCTTTTTTTGCTACCTACTTTTCTAACCCTTAGTATGACTTCTATTACTGCATTTGCTGCTCTGGCACATCTTTATTGTTTTTTACCTCATGGCTAGGTCTTTCCAACCTAGTAAAATTAAAATTTGAGTATTTATACTTTTCATAGCCCCTCTTTAGCCACTAATCCAAAAAAGCAGGAGCCTGAATGATAAATTCCTACTAAAACATCAAATCTGGCATCTCAGAGGAAGCAATGAGGAAACAAGCTACACACAATATCATTATCTCTGTAAGGGAATTATAAAGCGGAGAGAGGAAAAGGCTCAGAAAGAAAAACCCCGATCAGTGCTTAAGCCTGCATAGTAAATGCCAAAGTCAGAGAGTAACTATAATCCTACCTGATCACAACAGAAAAGCAAACCAAACTATGGTTGTCACCTGCACTATGTAACACCCAGCTAAAAAACATCTGCTCAGCTTTGGTTCTGCGATTAACTCGAACGAGTCCCAAATTTGCCACTGCACCGACACCTTTTCCAAAGAACCCTATGTCCTCACGCTGCAAGCCTCCCTGCCATGCTTCTTGCATGCTTCTGTTGAAGTCAGACTCAAAGAAGGTCAGCAACCTTGTCTTCTCCTCACTGGTACATCAGAACTCCTCTTCTAACTCCTTCCCCCACCACCGTGAATGCACTTTCTTTGTTTTGGTGTGGGGGGGTGGGTTTTTTTGTTTTGTTTTTTAAAAGTGATTCCTGCTCTTCTGGGCATATTTTTTCACTGTTTTTGTTTTGCCACTTTTTAGAACTCTGTTCCTCCCAGCATCAAATAAAATGTGCTTATCAGCACCATGTAGTCACGAGAGTACATCTATACAACATATTAACAAACATCTACTTGAATTAGAAAATTTATTTATTCTTCCATGTTCTCAACTCACATTTAGAATTTAAAAAAATATATATTTTCACTCCAATTCTGAATTCAATAAATTGTCTCATTCGACGAGGGACACAGTAGTGGTAACGGTAAGAGTCGCGGCTGAGTACGTGTCGACGAGGAAAAGGAGGGTTCCCGAAGACAGGGGAATCTGTGGACGTGCAGAGAGACTCCACGGGAGCCGACAGATCCCGCGAGCAGGACTGACGTGGCAGGGGCGTGGCCAGGAGCAACTGCGGGAAATTTAAACGGCCCCTAGGAAGCGCAAGAGACCAGGATGGGCAAACAGGGTCTGGCGTGGCAGTTTGTGCAGGGAGGGCCCTGCCACTTCAAGCACAAGCTGTGACCCATTTACAAGGAGCTGAGAACAGTAGGATCCATGGTATCCACCTGGCAAAGAGCTGTGCCTTCAGCATCCCTTGCAGCCCCTCCAGCTGCAAGAACTAACGCAGCCACCCAAACAGAGCCTTTGAGGCAACATGCAGCCATCCAGGTCGTGGGCTGCGGGGTATGCCTGAGTACCAGGCCAGTATCTGATGACAGCAGTGAGCTCACCTGTTGGAGATGCACCCAGGTAAAGGAGCTGCTCAGCCTGGTGACAGAGCTTTGGGACGAGGTGTCCACGCTGAGGAGTATCAGGGAGTCAGAGAAGGAGATGTTCTGGTGAAATAGTACTCTACCGTTCCCCTCTCAGAGGGACCTGCAGCAGCCAACCACAGCACAAATGACAAAGGACCCCCAACATGCTCACCACCAGACAGAAAGAAGTATACCAGGAGACGGGAGAATGGAAGTAGGTTATTGCTCAGGGCAGTTGGCGGATCCACTCTCAGCCTACCTCACCTTCTGTGGTGCCTGTACACAATAGGTATGAGGCCCTGGAATTGGAAGGGCAAATGACTGATGATGGGGATGAAGGTCTTTCTGGGATGGAACGTTCACGTATGCAGCCCACCCCCTTGTGTGAGGGATTTTAGATGATGGCCTGTGTAGGGCCATGACAGAAAGATTACAAGTTGAACACAGCTGTGAGAACATGGCCTTGAAGAAGGGAACTGGGAGGATTGTTATTGAACAAAATGTTGTTGCAATCTGGGAGCCGCTGTTAGCCGGCAGAGCACACACCTGGCAGGCCTTGTTGCATGCACTGGCCACGCGTGCGGCAACGTCTAGTCAGTACTTTTCCACTGAATCTGCTGAGGGTATAAAAAAGTGCAGCTCAAAGCAGAGAGAGGAGAGAGGATACAGAGCACGCTCTACAAACCACAGGGGATGCCCTGAAGGTGTCACGCCTACCTCCCTTCTCCGTGATGACCCCGCTAATGGTCACCCTCCTGCTCAGCGGTGCCTCGGGCGTAGTCGGGTTGGTAAGACTCTCATAAGGGGAAAACAATATGCTAATAACTGCTTGTGCCAGGCTATAATAGAGCAATAAATACTGTTGTGCTTTTTTAAATATCGTGTGTTGAGTGAACTTTGTGCATAGGAATCCTGCGAGCCTGTTACACCCCTGCATCACAACCACTCAAGTTAAGAAAAAAAGAAGGGTAGTTGTCATAGGTGACTCCCTTCTGAGGGGAACAGAGGGTCTGATATGCTGACTGGACCCAACCCACAAGGAAGTCTGCTGCCTTCCTGGGGCCAGAATAAGGCATTTTGCTAGGAAACTCCCTGGTTTGGTAAGCTCCTCAGACTATTACCTGCTATTGGTTCTCCATGTCAGCAGAGAAGAGGTAGCAAGGAGAAAACCAAAGGCTGTCAAAAGGGATTTCAGAGCCTTGGGGGGGTTGGTTGAAGGATGAGGTGCTCAGGTAGTATTTTCCTCGATCCTCTCAGTATCAGGGAAGAATACTGAATGGAACAGGCAGACCCAGCTGATCAACACGTGGCTCTGAGGCTGGTGTCATCGGTGGAATTTTGGCTTTTTTGATCATGGGATGATATATTCAGCACCAGGTCTGTTGACATCCAATGGCATTCAACTTGCTCAGAAGGGGAAAAGGGTTTTTGCTCAGGAGCTAGTAGGGCTGATTGACAGGGCTTTAAACTAGATTGGAAGGGGGAAGAGGGCGGTACCAAGCTAGTTAGTGATGAGCAACAGGTAGACTCACCAAAGTTGGAGAAGCAGCATGCTAGCGAGACTCCTGTCATGGTTTTAGCTGGAATAGAGTTAATTTTCTTCACTGCAGCTGGCATAGTGCTGTGCTTTGAACTTAGCATGGAAACAATGTTGAGATAACACACAGATGTTTTGGCTGTTGCTGAATAGTGCTTGTACTAGTCAAGGACTTTTCTAGCTTCCCATGCTCTGCCGGGTGCACAAGAAGCCGGGAGGGGAGGGGGCACAGCCAAGACAGCTGATCCAAACTGGCCAAAGGGTTATTCCATATCATGTAACGTCATGCCCAGTATGTTAACTGGGAGGGGCTGGCCGGGGGAGGGAGGCAGCAATCGCGGCTCAGGGAGGGGCAGCGTCAGTCGGCGGGTGGTGAGCGGCTGTATCGCTTGTGTTTCTGTTTTTTTCTCCTTTTCCATTTTATTATATTATCATTATTGTAATTATTATTATAAACATTATTATTATTATTTTATTGTAATTATTAAACTGTGCTTATCTCAACCCACAAGTTCTTTTGCTCTTCCGATTCTCTCCCCCATCCCACAGGGGTGGGGGGAGTGAGCGAGTGGCTGCGTGGTGTTTAGTTGCCGACTGAGGCTGAAGCACGACAACGCCTCAGCTGCTACATGTGGCAATGGGCACAAGGAGCTACACTTGAAGTATTTTTACACAAATGCACACAGCATGAGGAACAAGCAAGAGGAGCTAGAAGCCTTGGCCCAGTCCCAGAGGTATGACATCATTGGCATAAGTGAAAGTGGTGGGATGAGTCCTGTGACTGGTGTGCCATGATGGATGGTTACAGGCTCTTCAGGAGGGATAGGCAGGGCAGGCGATGCAGGGTGGGTGGCATTGTATGTAGTGGAGGAGCTGGAAAGCACGGAGCTTGCACTTGGTGATGGCACAATTGAGAGCCTCTGGGTAAGGATTAAGGGACAGACAAATAAAGCAGATGTTGTCATTGGAGACTACTATAGGCCACCCAGCCAGGAGGATGACACTGATGATTTGTTTGTTAAGGAACCAAGGAATGCCTCTAAGTCATCCACCCTTGTCCTTATGGGGGACTTCAACTTGCCAGATGTCAACTGGGAATACCACACAGCTGGGACAAACAGGTACAGAAGGTTCCTAAACCATCTGGATGACAACTTCTTGGTACAGGTTAGTACCAAGTAGGGAACCGACCAGGAAAGGTGCCTTCCTTGACTTGCTGCTTATTAACAGAGAGGATCTCGTGGGTGAAGTGGAGATTGGTGGCCACCTTGGCCACAGTGACCATGAAGCAGTCAAGTTTAAAATCTATGGTGACAGGAGGAAAACTGCCAGCAAGACCTCAACTCTGGATATGAGGAGAGCAGACTTCAGGTTGCTCAGGGAACTACTTAGTAAGGTCCCCTGGGAAAAAGCTTTTGAAGGTGCTGGGGTCCATCAGTACTGGTTGCTTTTTAAGTACTGCCTCCAAAGAGTGCAGGAGCAGGCAATTTCAAAGTGTAGGAAGTCAGGCAGGTGAGGCAAAAGGCCGGCTTGTCTGAGCAGGGACCTTCTTCTAGAAATAAGGAGAAAAAAGAAAGTATATGGCCAGGTGACATGGGAGGACTATAGGGATGCTGTTCACCACTGCAGGGAGGAAATACATTACTTGAAGCTGGCCAGTACTGTGAGGGACAATAAGAAGGGCTTTTAAAAATACATTAATGGCAAAAGCCAGGCCAGAAATAACACTGGCCCATTGCTTGATGAGAATGGTCACCTCACAAGCAGGGACATAGATAAGGCAGAGAGCTTTAATGCTTTCTTAGCCTCGGTCTTCAGCACTGATGTTGGGCTCAGGGACCCCCAGTGAACCATGACTGGGGGAATGATAAACTCCCAATCAACCCTGAACTTGTGCAGGACTTGCTGCTCCAGCTAGATCCCTATAAGTCGATGGGGCCTGATGGGATTCATCCAAGGGTACTTAAGGAGATGGGTGATGTCATAGTGAGACCTCTCTCAATGATTTTTCAATGCTCTTGGGAATCTGGAGAGGTCCCAGTTGACTGGAAGCTGGCAAATGTTGTCCCAGTCTTCCAGAAGGGCAACAGGGATGACCCCGGTAACTACAGGCCCATCAGTCTCACCGGATTTTACACCTGGGGCACGGCAACCCTGAATGTACATACAGACTGGGGAACGAGAGGCTGGAGAGCAGCTCCGCAGAGAGGGACCTGGGAGTTCTGGTTGACAGCAAGTTGAACATGAGCCAGCAGTGTGACCTGGCAGCCAAGAGGGCCAACCAAGTCCTGGGGTGCATCAAGCACTGCATTGCAGCTGGTTGAGGGAGGTGATTGTCCTGCTCTGCCCCGCGCTGGGGCGGCCTCACCTTGAGTACTGTGTGCAGTTTTGGGCGCCACAGTACATTAAGGATATAAAGCTACTAGAGAGTGTCCAGAGGAGGGCCACGAAGTTGGTGAAGGGTTTAGAGGAGAAACCGTATGAGGAGCGGCTAAAGTCACTTGGTTTGTTCAGCCTGGAGAAGAGGAGACTGAGGGGAGACCTCATCATGGTCTACAGCTTCCTCACAAGAGGAGGAGGAGGGGCAGGCACTGATGTCTCCTCTCTGGTGACCGATGACAGGACCCGAGGGAATGGCAGGAAGATGTGCCAGGGGAGGTTTAGGTTGGATATTAGGGAAAGGTTCTTCCCCCCAGAGGGTGGTGGAGCACTGAAACAGGCTCCCCAGGGAGGTAGTCAAGGCACCAAGCCTGACGATATTCAAGAAGCACTTGGAAAATGCCCTCAGAGACATGGTATGAATTTGGGGTTGTCCTGTGCAGAGACAGCAGTTGTACTTGATGATCCTTATGGGTCCCTTCCAACTCAGGGCATTCTATGATTCTATAAAAATCTTCCTTTTAGCAAGATCTACTTGAGACAGTTGCAAGCAACATAGATTAATATTTTTCAGATTTTCAGCAACATGCAAAGCACTCCAAACAAGTTTATACACACAAAGAACAAAATAACACGGTCTTAGTACAACCATCGAATTGTCTCACTGGTGCTTTTGCACTAATGCCAAAGAGGTGAATGCTACCTTCCTCACTGCCAGCAACAAGCAGATTGCCATCATCTCTGTATGTGGCACAATAAGCAGCATCTCTGAAGCAAGAAAACATTTTGATTGGTTCCTGAGAGCAACAACCATAAATGTGTATCTAGGAAAACAAGAAGACATTAAGTTCACTAATATAATGCCAGCTGAAGGACAACAACAGAAAAAACCTCCAAAAAGCCACTTACCCTCGAGTAGGCTGTGACAGCACAGTTACATGGAGGAACTGGGGAGAAGTCAATTTTATTTACTGGACCAAATTCTTTTATCTGAATAGGCGTCTAAAATAATTGCGATAAAGATGATTAAATACATGTAAGTACGCCATGAAAATGGAAAGCAACAAAAGAAAAATCTATTCTTTCTACAGAGAGCTCAAAATCCTATTTAGAGCCAAATTATTTTTTAAATAGAATGCTATTAATTTTCTCTTCTGCCAGGTTAATTCTGCTCTTATACTTTTTTCCAGTTCATGCACTACAACTGACCCATTAATTATGCATTTTATTTGAGGAAAAAACCTTATTCACTCATGCAAGTTTTAAAATACTTTGATTACTTCCACAAAAGCAGTAAAAAAAAAAACTTAGGACAATAACTACGTCTGTTAATCCAATTTGGAGCACAAGTTAGCCTAGTTTCCTAGGAAACCATTTAATAAGTTTCAGGGCAGTATTAAAAAAAACTGCTTCTAACCGAAAGCCACAAGAGCAGTCCAGTTAACACACGAGACTGGTAGAAACGATGTGCAGACCCCGCACCAGTGACAGAGCGACATGGGCCCACACAGCTCCTGGCCTGCCGGCAAGCTGCCCCAAACCCCCACCCCCCCCGCCAGAGGGCTCCCACCTACCCTGTAGCCCCACCAGTACAGCATGTCCTGCGTGATCTTTTCTCTGAACTTGGGGAACGCCTGAACCACCACAGGCTTGTAACTGTCCATCACTGACTAGGAGCGGGGGGCTGCCTGGCAAGGCAAAGGCCTGCGCAGAACCTCCTCAGGGGGCCCCTGCCAAGCCATGCTCCTGCCTGTGGGCCCAGCCACGTGGACAGCTCGCTATGAGGGCTAGACAGGCCGAAGCGATTCACACCACCTCATATAATATCAAATATTATCAAAATGTGTTCTTTATTATAGCAGATTCTAAATGGAAGCAGTTCTGTTGTTGAAGTTAGTAGTAATAGTAATATTATTATAGTGACTTCAAGACAGCCAACTTTGGCCTCTTCAAAGACCTGCTTGGAGGAATCCCATGGGCTAGGGGCAGGGGAGTCCAAGAGAGCTGGTCAGTATTCAAGGACCACTTCCTCCGAGCTCAAGATCAATGCATCCCAAGGAGGAAGATGTCAAGCAAAGGAGCTGGGAGACCCGCATGGACAACCAAAGAGCTTCTAGAGAAACTCAAATGTAAGAGGGAGGTTTACATCATGATGAAAAAGGGACTGGCCACTTGGGAGGAATATAGGAACATTGTCAGGATATGCAGAGATGCAACGAGGAAGGTGAAGACCTACTTGGAACTAAATCTGGCAAAGGATGTCAAGGATAACAAGAAGGGCTTCTTTAAATACATCAGCATTAAAAGGAAGACTGGGGATGCAGTGGGCCCACTGCTGAACAAGGAAGGGGCCCTGGTGACCCAGGATGCAGAGAAGGCATAGTTACTGAATGCTGCCTTTCCTTCAGTCCTCACTGCTAAGGCTGGCCCTCAGGCATCTCAGCCCCCAGAGGAGAGAGGACAAATTGGGACAAAGGAAGACTTACCATGGGTTGAGAAGGATTGGGTCAGAGATCACCTAGGCAAACTGGATCCTTACAAATCCATGGGCCCGATGGGATGCACCCGTGAGTGCTGAGGGAGCTGGCGGATGTTCTTGCCAAGACACTCTCCATTATCTTTGAAAGGTTGTGGAGGACAGGAGAGATGCCCAAGGACTGGAGGAAAGCAAATGTCACGCCAGTCTTCAAAAAGGGCAAGAAGGAGGACCTGGGAAACTATAGGCCAGTCAGCCTCACCTCCATCCCCAGAAAGGTGATGGAACAGTTAATCCTGGAGGTCATCTCCAGGCATGCAGAGGGAAAGAAGGTTATCAGAAGTAGTCAACATGGATTCACCAAAGGAAGAGCATGCTTGACCAACCTGATAGCCTTCTGTGATGGTGTGACTGGCTGGGTCGATGAAGGGAGAGCAGTGGATGTTGTCTATCTTGATTTCAGCAAGGCTTTTGACACTCTCTTCCATAACATCCTCATAAGTAAGCTTAGGAAGGAAGTGTGCTTTAGATGAGTGGACAGTAAGATGGCTAGAGAACTGGCTGAATGGCAGAGCTCAGAGAGCTGTGATCAATGGGGCAGAGACTGGTTGGAGGCCTGTCACTAGTGATGTTCCCCAGGGGTCTGTACTGGGTCCAGTCCTGTTCAGCATATTCATCAATGACCTGGATGATGGGATAGAGTGTAACCTCAGCAAGTTTGCTGATGATACCAATCTGGGAGGAGTGGCTGATACACCAGAAGGCTGTGGTGCCATCCAACGAGACCTGAACAGGCTGGAGAGCTGGGCTGAGGGGAACCTGATAGAGAACTTGAGGAGAACACCAATCAATAACAAAAGTATGTATGACTAGAGTCACTCAAGCTCCACCTAAAACATAAAATAGTATAAAAATGACCCCAAGAGAGAGGGACGTTAGGGAAGATACCATCATGGACTACTAGGATCGGTTGACAGGCTGAACCTCTCTTCTCCCCCATAGGGACGCCTATTGGGTAAGTCTCGAACACTTGGTTATACCAAATGATCCCCTGGGAAATTTAAAGAACAGTCTTGTTGTTTTGGAGGAACTGGTTGGATGGTCACATTCAGAGGGTAGTGGTCAACGGCTCAGTGTCCAGATGGAGATCAGTGACAAGTGGTGGCCCTCAGAGGTCCATATTGGGAATACTTTTTAATATCTTCATCAGTGACATAGACAGTGGGATCGAGTGTACCCTCAGCAAGTTTGCAGACAACACCAAGATGAGTGGTGCAGTTGACACACCAGAAGGACGGGATGCCATCCAGTGGAACCCAGACAAGCTTGAGAAGTAGGCCCATGGAAATCTCATGAGGTTCAACAAGGCCAAGTGCAGGGTCCTGCACCTGGGTCGGGGCAGCCCCCTGATATCAGTACAGGCTGGGGGATGGAGGGATTGAGAGCAGCCCTGCAGAGAAGGACTTGGGGTACTGGTGGATGAAAAGCTGGACATGAGTTGGCAATATGTGCTTGCAGCCTAGAAAGCCAACTGTATCCTGGGCTGCATCAGAAGAGGCGTGGCCAGCAGGGCAAGGGAGGTGATTCTGCCCCTCTACTCCACTCTGGTTAACCCCCACTGCAGTGCTGCATCCAGCTCTGGAGCCCTCAGCACAAGAAGGACATGGACCTGTTGGAGCAGGTCCAGAGGAGGCCACAAAAATGATCAGAGGGCTGGAGCACCTCTCCTATCAGGACAGGCTGAGAGAGTTGGGGTTGTTCAGCCTGGGGAAGAGAAGGCTCCAGGCAGACCTTATTGTGGCCTTTCAGTACTTAAAGGCAGCTTCTAAGAAAGATGGGGACAGACTCTTTAGTAGGACCTGTTGTGATAGGACAAGGGGTAATGGTTTTAAACTAAAAGAGGGTAGATTCAGACTGGATAGAAGGAAGACATTTTTACCATGAGGGTGGTGAAACACTGGCACAGCTTGCCCAGAAAGGTGGTCGATGCTCCATCCCTGGAAACATTCAAGGCCAGGTTGGATGGGGCTCTGAGCAACCTGATCTAGTTGAAGATGTCCCTGCTCACTGCAGGGGGGTTGGACTAGATGACCTTTACAGGACCCTTCCAACCCAAACTATTCTATGATTCTGTGATTTAATTTATTGCCAATTAATAACAGAGTAGGATAATGAGAAATAAGAACAAATGTTAAAACAGCTTCCCCCCACCCCTTCCTTCTTCCTAGGCTCAACTTCTCTGACTTCTCTACCTCCTCCCCCTGAGTGGCACAAGGGGGACAAGAAAGCGGGGTTGTGGTCAGTTCCTAATGCTTTGTCTCTGCTGCTCCTTCCTCCTCACGCTCTTCCCATGCTCCAGTGTGAGGTCTCACCCATAGGAGACAGTTCTTCACAAACTTCTCCAACGTGGGTCCTTTCCACAGGGTGCATTCCTTCAAGAACAGACTGCTCCAGCATGGACCCCCCCATGGGGCCACAGATCCTGCCAGAAAACCTGCTCTAGCATGGTCTTCTCTCCGCAGGGTCACAGGTCCTGCCAGGAGCCTGCTCTAGCACAGGCTCTCCACAGGGTCACAGCCTCCTTTGGGCACATCCACCTGCTCTGGCATGAGGTCCTCCACAGGCTGCAGGTGGATATCTGCTCCACCATGGACCTCCATGGGCTGCAGGGAGACAACCTGCCTCATCATGGTCTTCACCATGGGCTGCAGAGGAATCTCTGCTCTGGTGCCTGGAACACCTCCTTCCCTTCCTTCTTCCCTGACCTTGGTGTCTGCAGAGTTGTTTCTCCCACATGTGCTACTACCATCACTGACTGGCTCAGCTTTAGCCAGCAGCAGGTCTGTCTTGCAGCCAGCTGGAACTGGCTCTCTCCAACATGAGGGCAGCTTCTGGTATCTTCTCACAGAAGCCACCCCTCCACTGCCATGTAAACCCCACACAACCATAAAGTAATTCTAGAATACAAGTCTATTATTACATAGTGTCTTAGGAAAACAGTGTATGTACTCTGACCTGCAAACACTGGGAATTCACCAATGAAATCTAAAATGCCCCATTATGCACTGAAGGTTTTTTTTAGAAGCCAGTTTTCCAACACAGAAAAAGGAAGATGCTCTGCAGAAAAGACAGACCTTTTTTGACTGTTTAATAGTTATGGCCATTTTTTTCCCTGCTTTTCTGACAAAAAGCCACACTACAAAACTTATTTTTAATTGTATGCCAAAGTTCATCGAAGATGGGGTTTTGCTTGTATACAAGTTACTCAAAAATTGTGTCTAGGCAGAGATTCATTGGCAATCTGACTTATTTCAAAGCATAAGCTTGTTCAACCAGGCCACAAAAATAATATTGTGTACAAGCAATAACTGAAAAGAGAGCTGCAGGTTCAAGGAGTTTCCAAGTATTACAAATCTTGAGATCTCATCAGGAAATAAAGATTAAATCAAATAAAAGCAGTCACAATATAAAATAGCAGCTCCATGTAGCTTTTTCAAGTTTTAAATTTATTCAGAAAGTGTCACTTAGTTCAGTTTGCCTCATTCTTTGAGGCTTCATCGAAGTTTTCAACGAGCTCTAGAAAAAGAAAAATGTTGAAATTAAAGTTTGACCCACTTCTGCTTTGCCAATTCCCCCCCCAAAGTTCTACTTCATATCAAGTGCTTACAAGGCAAAAAAAAAATCAGCTTATAAAATACAGAACAAATAACATTTAAGAGCTTCATGGTTCATTTTTCCTGTTTAAACAAGTACGTTTTAGATAGAATTGTGCTTTATAATGAACTAAGAGCATTTAACTTCACCATACCCACAAGTGATACTGAAAAAGTAGTTTCTTACCGCTCCTCTTATTGAATATTAAATAATTATCTTAGCCATAGCTATTACTCCTACACAGGACAAAAATGCTAGCTCAAACCAATGGTCATCTAAGTCTCACATGGTGTCTGAAAACAATGCCCACAGAAATTCTATAACAGTGACTAGTCAATACTCTTACTGTCCTTGGCCCAATCTTATGCTTGTTCTTACCTGGAACTTCATCATCATCATCATCACCAGTAGCAAGCGGTGCTTTTCCATCCACAGCTGCAAGAGCAAGCAGTTCAAAAGTATCAGTCAAGCATCTTGATTACAAAGCTGATTTTCTTTGTGTTTTTTTTTTTTTTTTAATATTATCAAAGAGTCTGAGCAAAACTGCAATGCTCTATCCAGTTCCCCTGTTGAATAAAAATCTACAACTAACCCTTTGTTACCAATAATGCTCAAACAGCCCAGGTGGAAAATGAGAAGACACATGCTAAACCAGTTTACTAGTCACCATCTTGATTCTAGATATATAGAGTGCCTTGCACGGTAATAATTTTCAGCTAAAAGTACAGAAACTGATTTTACAAATTTCTCTTAAAAGCAGCTTAGTTTATTGATTACTCAGTGGTTCTTGAGGCTTACATATTTGACAACATTAGCAAGTTATAAGGAAATCTTAGGATCTTATGATCCTAGACCTTCAAGGAAAACTAAGGTATAATTGTGAAGCTGCAGGTAGACACACATGACCAGAGGCGCTTAAAGAATGTATTGTTCCTTGGCAAAGTCAAAGGAATATGGAACTGGATGCACAATTTTATACTTCGGTAGTTGAGGTGCAATAAAAGGAGCATGGCCAGCAGGTGGAGGGAGGTTATCCTCCCCCTCTATTCTGCCCTAGTGAGGCCACATCTGGAGTACTGTGTCCAGTTCCAGGCTCCCCAGTTCAAGAAAGACAGGAAACTACTGGAGAGAGTCCAGCAGAGAACTACCAAGATGATCAGAGGGCTGGAGCATCTCTCTTATGAGGAAAGGCTGAGAGACCTGGGTTTGTTCAGCCTTGAGAAAAGGAGGCTCAGAGGGGATCTCATCACCATGTACCAGTACTTAAGGGGCAGCTACAAAGAAGATTGAGACTCCCTTTTTACACAGAGTCACATGGAGAGGACAAGGGGGAATGGACACAAGTTGCTCTTGGGGAGATTCCAATTGGGCAGGAGAGGGAAATTTTTCACAGTGAGAACAGTCACCCATTGGAATAATCTCCCCAGGGAAGTGGTTGACTCGGCCACATTGGACACCTTCAAGAGTCATCTGGACAGGGTGCTGGGCCATCTTGTCTAGACTGTGCTCTTCCTAGAAAGGTTGGACTAGATGATCCTTGAGGTCCCTTCCAACCTGTGATTCTGTGTGAATCTTATCAGTGCTTATAAATATCTAAAGGGTGGGTGTCAAGAGGATGGGGCCAGACTCTTTACAGTGGGGGGTTGGATGAGATGATCTCCAGAGGTCCCTTCCAACCCCTACCATTCTATGTTATTCTGTGAGGTAACCACATGTCCTGGTCCACATCTCTGCTGACTCAGTAATTTCTTAACTATTCCCATTATATTTGCCAGAGCTAGTGAGACTTAACCATGTCCATTGTAGCAGAATGTGCTGGTTTTGGCTGAGAGTTAATTCTCCTCACTGTAGTGCCTGTAGTAGTTGGGGACCTTTCCAGCTTCCCATACTCTGCCAGGTGGGCAAGAGGCTGGGAGGGGCAGGGCCACAGCCAAGACAGCTGACCCCAGCTGGTCAATGGGATGTTCATTCCATACCATGCGACACCATGACCAGTACATTAACCGGGGCAGTTGGTGCACAGGGGGGGCAGTTGCAGCTCAAGGACTGGTGGCGTTGGGGCAGTGGACAATGAGCGGCTGCGTCACATGCATTTTGTTTTAGTTGTTCATTCCCCTTCCCCCCACCCCCAGGTTTTGCACCTCTCTCACTGTTTTCCTTTCCATTGCATTATTGTTGCTGTTGTTGTTGTTATCATTTTATTTTAATTGTTAAACTGTTCTTATCTCAACCCACGAGCTTTACCCTTCTGATTCTCTCCCCCATCCCACCGGCGGGGGAGTGAGTGAGTGACTGTGTGGGACTGAGTTGCTGGCTAAATCACAACAGTCTTTGGTGTCCAACGTGGGGCTCAGAGGGTTTGAAATAATAACAGCTGCTGGTCACTAACACCTACTGCAAAAAATGAGAACATGGTGCTAAGATTGTTGTTGGTTTGTTTAGTCTGCTGTGTTCTGCTGTGATTAGTGATGTTTTGCCTAAGAAATTTCTATGCAAACACTGGTTTTCAGCTTTATATGGTACTTAGTTCCAGTAAAAACCCTTCAGATACCACCTTGTTGAGGCAATTATACCTCCCTCCTCTGAGAGATTTTATATGGAAGAAATACAGAATGGTATCTTTGCTACTGACATCTATGATGTCTCCACCTTTACTGCAACCACCTTTTTGCATTTTGAACATCCTTGGGCAGTTAGGATATACTTATTGTTAGTTTCTGGGCACGTTGTTTTGGTTTTGACTAAGATTAGAAAGCAACTTAAGAATATCATCCTGAGATCTGCCCCAAGGCTTGATAGTCACGAGTGGCAGGGCATGTGCGATAGCATGGGCAAATACCTAGGGCAGTGGGCACCCCCAGTGTTTTGGAGTTTCACCCCCGAACAAGTGCAGAATCCTGAAAAACTAGTAGAATATTTGGAGAAAGTATGTTGTCACCCTGGGAACTCCAGAGAGACACAGAAAACTGCAACGTGCTGGGGCCTGGCCCATGCGTACTGAGCCCTGTTCAACAGTATTCAGTGCTCCCAAGGGGAAGAGAATGTCTCTGGATTGAAAGGCAAAGTGACAGGTACTGTGGCCACTCCAACCCCGACAACAGGCACTGTGGCCGCTCAAACCTCCACATTAGGCACTGGAGCTGAACCAGAGAGTCAACCCATGCCAGTATCAGTAGCCCTCAGAAAGTAAGTAAGAAGACCGTACACACAGGACACACAGAATGATCCAAGTGTCAACAAGCCTGTCTTTCGCTCCCAATTCTCACCCTGTAGCAGCAGCACCTTTTCCAAACACCACATTCTTAAGTCCTTCCTCTACTTTTCCCACTCAGTTTTAGGGAGAAAAAGTGTTCAGGTTGTTTTAACTAATTTAAGGATGGAACAGGAAGTTGGTGTATCTCACTTAATGATAATGCCAGTCCTGTTCTACACATACAGAAATTATAACATATTTCCTTACAAATACTGTATAATTCCCTCTTAGCTATCAAAAAGCCCATGCAAGAAGAAATGCCTTCACCACACCTGCAAGGGAGCAAAGCAGTAGCAAGATGTCTGTCCTCAAGTCCCTCTCCCTGTTGTTTATGTTTCAATGGAAAGTGTCAAAACAGACATACTCAAAGTATATATTTTTTTAAAACCTAACTCTCCCAGAGTAACTCTACCTAGCTTTAATGAACTAAGTATGCCAAAATATGGTAGCCACACCAAGAAGTAAACTACCATTAAATCAAGCCTGGCTACAACTTTCTAGTCCTACACCAGCTGCAAGATATGCTGAGAAACAGGTGCCTCTGCTTTATTCTGTTATATTCATTGTTAGATTTGAGCTATAAATAAGATCTGAGAGTTCCATTCCTTTATAAGCATTTTATAACATGCTTGCAGACAGTAAGTGTGCAGTGAATTTCACCACAACTATACAAGTAAGCCACATGTCAGCTGCCAGCATGAAATGCATTAAAGTTTCAACTTACATTTTTTGGGTAGGGCTTCTGCCAATCTCCTCAGGCTGGTCAAACTGTCAGCTCCAAGCTGATTTAAGATGCTAGGAAGCATTTCTGTCAACTGCTTTGTCTCAGCATGGCCAGTGATAGTGAAAGTGTTAGCAGCCAGAGATGCCTGAACTTTAGGGTTATTGAAGTGAATGACTGTTCCTTGGTTGGTAAACATATTTACCTGCAAGAAAAAAAACATCCAGTATTTCAAACAGTTTAGCATGGTTTTTCAATTTAACAGGAAACTAGCTGAAGTTCCTAAAGCTCAATAAAGACCTATTGATAATTTACAGACAAGTTTAAGATGTAACTTACCAGGAAATTCAGTTTGATACATTTTTATATTTCTGTATTAGAAAAGCATTTTTTCCTTTGAAGCAATTACCTCTTCAATTCCAGAAATATTGTTGACGCCCAGTTTCTTCAAAGAAAACTGAAGTTTCTTGTCATCTGCTGTAGCTGTTCTATGAACAACCTTCTTCTTTCTGCGGGCAGTACCCTTTGCAAAAACAATTTATAAATTAATATTTAAATAGTTCTTCACAAACTCTAATCCTCAGGGCCATATAACTACTCTGCAGCCATCTACAAAACAACTTTGTATACAAAGTTCTATTTCTGTATTACAGCACATACAACCCCACTCCTCCAACTGCACTGCAGCAGTCTTTCCCTTGCTATAAAGCAAGCTTTGCACATTTGTCACAAGTGTGACATTTTAGGAAGCAAGGCACCAGAGAACCTTTATTCCACAATTCTCATGAGGATTCTGCAGCATCCTACTTAGAAAAGAAAAACTGCAAGTTTACCCTTGTCTGTTACCACAGGCATAAAACTGAAGACTGAGCAGTTTTCAGTAATTTCTGAAGCCCATTAATTTTTCCTTAGATCATATTTCTTAAGTTGTAGCCAAATTTTGATAATAAAGAGTCAGAGACTATGAAGTTATCAACATATCATTAGCAAATTAATATGAGAAAACCCAAAACACTCTCTTTCTTTTAATTCCAAATAGACATCTCCATCTGATGGACTTACACATACAAATTTGAAGAACACTTATTTTCCAAAAATATTTTAATATATTTTAAAAAATACTTCATAATATTCCAGACCACCCCTGTTCAGAAAGCAAAAAAAGAAAAGGTTAGGTTGCCCTACAGACACAGAGCTCTAGAGTTCTCCAGGGAAATAACTGTCCCATATTAGAATATACCTATAACTATGAAAAAGAAGAAAGTGTCATTTTTATACTTCCTTGCACAATCACAAGGCTTCAGTAAAATTTAACATAAAAATGTCTAGAAATAGGTGAAACTAAACTCCTTTTTGACACACTACTAAACTAAGTTCTCTTACTCTAGTTGCCCATCTACTACACGTTAGCAATAAGAAAATGTGTTGCTGCCTAGCTGTATAAATGGCTGCAATACCTTTTGAGACAACTGGTAGAAGTTCGAAAACTGGCTGGACACTAACACCTCTAACATAATCCAGTTACAAACATTAATAGACAAACTCACATGAAACTAACATTTGGAAGACTGCAGCTCAAAAGTTTAGTTGTTTGTCTAGAAAGCTTGTTCATTCCCTGCTACTGTCAGGTTAGCACACACAGCGATTTGAAAACTACTAAGATTACAGAAATGACTTAAATTTAGTACCTTGACTATGCAGTAACTGGACCACATAAGGGTTATGTTAAGTCTCTCTGGACAAAAGACCTCAATAAATTTCAAAAAAGGATGTCTTGAATCAAAGGCTATATAGGAACATGTATCCCCTTTTTACCCATATTAAGTACAGATATCAAACTAAGCAATAAAAATTTAATTTAAATGAACAGCTGCTGCTTTCAACTCCACAGATTTAAGCTTCTAAAGATTACAGGGTTTTAGTAAGCAAATTCCATGCTGAGACATGCTGTTCACACCCCTCTACCTTTATATTAAAGAGGAGGGGGTACAGCAGGCCACAAATGGAATGCTACAGACTCATCTGCCAGTCCTCTAAGAAGGTCTGGAAAAAGTTACATGACATTTAGCTGTATCAACATCCTACACAAAAATATAAAATTTCACATAATGAAGTACTACGATAGTCCTCCACCTAAATATAATATTTAGCTTGTTTTTAAGATTTGCAGCCTTGCAGCGTCATGAAAATCTTCCAGCAGAGGCAATGTGCAACCTTTTCTCACAAGGAAGAAAAAAAGAACAGTACAGTAACAAACATTAAAAACCTCTATAGTCAATACATACATGCTGGCAACATGCACATAATCGTCAATATAATACAGCAGTTCTCTGCTTAAATAGTAACCCATACAAAGAATACACAAAAATCACCAAGCCAGTTAATTACTGGATTAACCCCAGTTTAAGGCTGCCTAAATCTCCAGCTAAAAGCAAAAACTTCAACACAGGAATAAAAGCTACTGGAAGCTCTGTCAGCCAGAGTTACGTTAAATAGCTTGTATTCTAAAATATTGTGTGTATGTTTCTTCAGGTATAAAAAAAATTACTAACAAATTCTGGCCTTAAAACTGAAACTGTAATTAAAATGTATGCTAGCATACAACTACATTCAACATACTTTTTTATTTTCAGATTATAAGCAATCACACAGCTAGATATATTCAGATGTCATAATAAAAAGGTCTTCCGAGCATGTTATTCTACAATGATAAGAGTATGGCAAGTACAGAAACTCCAGCTTTGTTCTAAAAAGTAAGAAAAGAGCCATGGGCATCTTAAAGATTTGTGATGAGAATTTAGAACATAGCCCTCTCTAATCTGTTATGAAAACTATACCCGAGATCACTTGCTGTAAGGTCTACTTACTTCAAATGTTAAGTGCCTTCTAATATAGCCTATACAAGAATATTGGCTACAAATCAACTATAACATAACAAACCCAAATAGAAGAGGCCAGAGGTTCAGCTCCTACATTCTGCTTCTACTGAACTGACTAGAGATCCCTACAGCAGTGCAGCTTCCCCCGAGAACAGTCCAGCCAAGCTGAGAGTCCTTAGGGCTGCTCCCCACCCGACTTTTCAGGATCCCGCGTCCTAGGCCCAGTGTGTGGGCAGAGACACACAATCCCGAGGGCAGGGAAGGGAAGGGACTCCTACCTTGCCACCGATGCGCACTTGGGCCTGGAGCTTAGCGAGCTTTTCTTGGTTCATGATCGTTTCCTTCATCTGCAGAAGCAACATGAGCGCCAGTGGAAAGCGGATCAGGAAGCACCCAGCGGCGCAGGCCACAACAACGCGGGCCTGGCAGTAAAGTAGGTGAGCACAAGGGGCTCCGCAGCTACCCCCTCACCACACTCACACTCCACCCCGCCCCGGGGCGGGAGGACGCCCCAGCCCTGCTGGGGGGGGGGGGGGGTGGATTCTGCTCGCAACGCCGCCGAAACTCAGCTCGGCTCAGCTCAGCTCAGCACAGCTCCCCTCAGGCCCGGCCCAGCCCATAACCTCCTTGCCTTCCACCAACCACCACCGCCGCCCACCGACCCGCAGCCCTCGGCCGCGCAACAAATTCCGCCCCAGACACCCCCCACCATCTCCCTTGTACCTTCTTGGGGCGGAAGCACCGGTACCGAAGCGGGAGAGAAGGGCTACGGGCGCGTGACTGGGACCGAGCACAACACGCGAAATGGAGCGAGATGGCGGCCGGGAGACATACAGTGCTACCGTCACCTAGGCCAGGAGGGGGCGCCCTCCGCGGACCGGGACCTGAAGAGGCGGAGCCTCCACTGGCCGGAACTGCCGCCGCCGCGGGAGGAAGCAGGGACATAATGCGAGGAGTAACAGTTATCCTGCCTGTAGTGGATGGTGGACTCCTATAAGTACGCTGTGGTCCACAAAACTGATTTATTTGTGCGTCTGAGCTGGACTGCAAGTGTCGTGGTTTAGTCCCAGTCAGCAACTAAGCACAACAGAGCTGCTCACTTACTCCCCTCTTCCCCCATCCCACTGGGGTGAGAATTGGAAAGGCAAAAGCAAGAAAACTCACGGGTTGAGATAAGAACAGTTTAATAATTTAAATAATAATAAATTGTAATGAAAAGGAAAACAACGAGAGAGAGAAACAAAACCCAGGAAAAACAAGTGATGCAACTGCTCACCACCTGTAGGCTGACACCCAGCCAATCCCCAAACAGCGATTTCTGTGTCCCTCCCCCTGCCCCCGGCCAACCCCCCCCCGTTAACATACTGGACGTGACATCATATGATATGGAATATCCCTTTGGCCAGTTTGGATCAGCTCTCTTGGCTGTGCCCCCTCCCCTCCTGGCTTCTTATGCCCCTGGCAGAGCACAGGAAGCTGGAAAAGTCCTTGAGTAGTATAAGCACTACATAGCAACAACTAAAACATTAGTGTGTTATCGAGATTATTCTCCTACTAAATCCAAAACACAGCACTATACCAGCTACAGTGAAGAAAATTAACTGTATCCCAGCCAAAACTGGGGCAGTATACAACCCTTATTCTATACCATCTACATCATGCCCAGGTCCCACACTTCCCAATGTATTCCAATTAATCACCACCACTTTCCCTGTCTTTTGATATATATACACACACACAGAGAAATCATCCCCTTAGTCTATGGGCCATCCCTCTAAAATATCCGTTGAGTTCATTTCATTCATGACTTTGGGCTCCATCTGTCACAATAGTCTTTCGGGGCAGGATAGATGGTGTGTGGTGTTGGACTGTTGCATGCCGAAGCCAGTTCTGGTTCCATCACCGCTACACTTTGCTTGGTTTCATCACAGTTCATTCTTCATTAATCTGGGAGAATCTTACTGTAATACCATTGATATGGCATACAGCAACCATAGTATGAGGTTGTTCCAGAAATGAGCCCCGTTGTCTGACTCAGTTCTCTCTGGGGTGCCATGTCGCCACAGGACTTGTTTTTCGAGACCCAGGATAGTGTTCTGGGCAGTGGCGTGGGGCATGGGATAAGTTTCCAGCCAGCCAGCGGTTGCTTCCACCATTGTAAGCACATGGCGCTTGCCTTGGTGGGTTTGTGGGAGTGTGATATAGTCAATTTGCCAGGCCTCCCCATATTTATATTTCAGCCATCGCCCCCCATACCACAGAGGCTTTACCTGGTTTGCTTGCTTGATGGCAGCGCATGTTTCACATTCATGGATAACCTGTGCAATAGCGTCCATGGTCAAGTCCACCCCTCGATCACGAGCCCACCTGTATGTTGCATCTCTCCCTTGATGGCCTGAGGTCTCATGGCCCATCGAGCTAGAAATAGTTCACCCTTATGTTGCCAGTCCAGATCCACCTCAGCCACTTCAATCTTGGCAGCCTGATCTACCTGCTGGTTGTTTTGATGTTCTTCAGTGGCCTGACTCTTGGGGATGTGAGCATCCACATGACATACTTTCACAACCAGGTTCTCTACCCGGGCAGCAATATCTTGCCACAATGTGGCGGCCCAGATGGGTTTGCCTCTGCGCTGCCAGTTGTTCTGCTTCCACTGCTGTAGCCAGCCCCACAGGTCATTTGCCACCATCCAGGAGTCAGTACAGAGATAGAGCACTGGCCACTTTTCCCATTCAGCAATGTCTAAGGCCAGCTGGATGGCCTTTACCTCTGCAAACTGGCTCAATTCACCTTCTCCTTCAGCAGTTTCTGCGACTTGTTGTATAGGACTCCATACAGCAGCCTTCCATCTCCGGTGCTTCCCCACAAGGCGACAGGACCCGTCAGTGAACAGGGCATACTGCTTCTCATTTTCTGGCAGTTGGTTATACAGTGGGGCTTCTTCAGCACGTGTCACCTCCTCCTCTGGTGATATTCCAAAATCTTTGCCTTCTGGCCAGTCCATAATCACTTCCAAGATTCCTGGGCGACTGGGGTTTCCTACTCGAGCCCGCTGGGTGATCAGTGCAACCCATTTACTCCATGTAGCATCACTTGCATGGTGTGTAGAGGGGATGTTTCCTTTGTACATCCAGCCCAGCACTGGCAGTCGGGGTGCCAGGAGCAACTGTGCCTCAGTGCCAACCACTTCTGAAGCAGCTCGAACCCCTTCACATGCTTCAAATATCTCTTTTTCAGTTGGAGTATAGCAGGCTTCAGACCCTCTGTATCCCCGACTCCAGAACCCTAGAGGTCGACCTCAGGTCTCCCCTGGTGCTTTCTGCTAGAGGCATAACTATAGCAACTACTTGGGAAAAAAAGCAGATTCTCACCTCAAAAAATCATGAGACTGTGATACAATAAGGAACGAAAGCTGTCACAAACTAGGGGCAACACCTAATTTAGGTCTGGTCTGAAATCCAGAATTCAGCCTAAAGTGCCCAAGGTTCCTATATAGTGCATACACACCTAATAAAAGGTTCCAAACAGTTATGAGACGGACCACGGATGTGTACAGATTGGGCTAATGAGGAAAGTTCAGGACAGGGGAGCATCTGAAATCCTGTCTGACCTCCTGCAATTTAAGTACCTGATGAATATCTGTGTAGGAAGCTGTCTTCACCAATGCAAGTAACACAGCCCAGCACACCCTCTGGATCGTATGGTCCACACGGAGCAAGGGGTTTATCTTGGGTGAAGGAAATGTTACCATTGGCTGTATAGTTTGAAGAAAAAAAGTGGATTACAGCATTTTCTCTGGAAGAGGGAAGTACGACTGTGCTGGCTTTGGTTGGGATAGAGTTAATTCTCTTCAGTGTAGCTGGTCAAGTGCTGATGGCACATTGATACTTTAGTTACTGTTAAGTACCAGCTAAGTGTTGCTAAGCAGTGCCTACAATAGTCAGGGACCTTTCCAGCTTCCCATGCTCTGCCAGGTGGGCAGGAGGCTGGGAGGGGCAGGGCCACAGCCAAGACAGCTGCCCCAGCCGACCAATGGGATGTTCATTCCATACCATGTGATGCCATGACCAGTACATTAACCGGGGCTGTCTGTGGTTAGTTCTGGCTTGGGGGTTGGTGGCTGGCTGGCTGGCTGGCTGGCTGGCTGGCTGGCTGGCTGGCTGGCTGGCTGGCTGGCTGGATCAGGTGCTATTTGTTTTGGTTGTTCATTCCCCCTTTGTGCCCCCTCCATGTTTTGTGTCTCTCATTGTTTTAATTTCCATTGCATTATTGTTGATGTTGTTATTGTTTTATTTTAATTATTAAACTGTTCTTATCTCAAACCACAAACTTCACCCTTCTGATTGTCTCTCACCATCCTGCTGGTGGGGGACTGAGCAAGCAGCTGTGTGGGGTTGAGTTGCTAGCTAAATCACAACAGTCTCTTGGTGGCCAAAATGGGTCTCAGAGGGTTTGAGATAATAACAGCTGCTGGTTACAGCACCATGTTCTCCTTTTTGCAGTAGGTGGTTGTGGTAGTGGAGGACTGTGTTCGTGCTCTTACCTAAAAAGGTGTTCTGGAGCTTCTCCCTGTTCCAGTACAGTCTGAATCAGTCCATGGCAAATGGTAGGACTGTGTTTCCACCCCTGGGGCAGTCGATTCCAGGTGTACTGGACACCCCTACAAGTGAAAGCAAACTGTGGCCTGCACTCTTCTGCCAGAGGGATTGAGAAGAATGCATTAGCGATATCAGTTGTGGCATACCACTTGGCTGCCTTTGACTCCAGTTTGTATTGAAGTTGTAGCACTTCTAGCACATCTGGCACAGCAGCACTCAGTGGCGGAGTGACTTCATTCAGGCCACAATAACCTACACTTAGTCTCCACTCTCCATTAGACTTCCACACTTGCCATATGTGACTGTTAAAGGGTGAGTGGGTCTTACTGATCACTCCTCGGCTCTTCAGTCAGTGAATGAGCTCATGGATGGGAATCAGGGAGTCTCGGTTGGTGCAATATTGCCGCCGGTGCACTGTTGTGGTGGTGATTGGCACCTGTTGTTTCTTGACCTTCAGCAAGCCCACAACAGAAGGGTCCTTCGAGAGACCAGGCAAGGTAGACAGCTGTTTAATTTCCTCCATCTCCAAGGCAGCTACTCCAAAAGCCCACTTGTACCCTTTTGGGTCCTTGAAATACCCTCTCCTGAGGTAGTCTACGCCAAGGATGCACGGAGCCTCTGGGCCAGTCACAATGGGGTGCTTCTGCCACTCCTTCCTGGTTAGGCTCACTTTGGCCTCCAATACAGTTAGCTCTTGGGATCCCCCTGTCACTCCAGCAATGCTGATGGGTTCTGCCCCTAGTTTGATGGCATTAAGGTGCACTGTGCGCCGGTGTCCACTAAAGCTTTATACTCCTGTGGGTCGGACGTGCCAGGCCATCAGATCCACACAGTCCAGTAAGCCTGGTTATCCCTTTCCTCCACCTGGCTGGAGGCGGGGCCCCTCTAGTCTTGATCATGGCAGTCACAACTCACTTCCTGTAAATACGAATCACAAGTGTCTCTGTTAAGAGCAAAAAGAAAATCAGCTCTTCTGTTCCTCTGTCTGTGGAATTGCTTACTGGAAACTGGAGCAGCAGCTTTCCTAGAAGAACCTCCCTGAGTGATTGTTCTGCCTTGCAGCTCACATACCTGTATGACTAAGCTTGAGGTAGGTTTTCCATCCCACTTGCTCATGTCCTCTCCGTGGTCACGCAGGTAAAACCATAGGGTGCCCCGTCGTGTGTATCCTCTCTCTTGAGCAAAGGGACGCTTATTCCTAATGGCTGAGACACTACTCTGTAGAGGCAGGGAGCAGGACATATCTTCTTTGAGTTGCTGGACCTCTCGGGATAGTTTCTCCACAGCAGAGACTAGTGAGGAAGAGATATTTGTTTCGTAATCCCGGAGTCTATCAATCACCTCCGCCACCGTTGGTGCCTCGTCCTCTCTCCAGGACATTACTGCCAATGAGTTTCCATGCGTCGATGGTGTGCTCTGTACAAACCTCGGTGGACATTGTCTACCTGGACTTCTCCAAGGCCTTTGATACGGTCCCCCATAGTCTCCTCCTGGAGAAATTGATGTGTTATGGCCTAGACAAGTGGTCTGTGCAGTGGGTGGGGAACTGGCTGACAGGCCGCACCCAAAGGGTGGTGGTAAATAGCTCTTTCTCAAACTGGCAACCTGTCACTAGTGGAGTCCCCCAGGGATCGATATTGGGCCCAATGTTATTCAACATCATTATAAGTGATCCGGATACCGGCATCAAGTGTAGCCTGATGAAGTTTGCTGATGACACCAAGTTGAGTGGGGAAGTAGACACTCCAGAAGGGACAGCTGCTCTGCAGGGAGATCTGGATAGGCTGGAGCCAGCAAGACCCTTATGAAGTTCAACAAGGAAAAGTGTAAGATCATGCACCTGGGAAAACATAATCCGGGAATGCAGTACAGACTCGGATCCACCTGGCTGGAGAGCAGCTCTGTGGAAAGGGACCTGGGGGTCCTGGTGGACAGAAAGCTCAACATGAGTGAACAGTGTGCTGCTGCAGCCAAGAAGGCCAACAGGATGCTGGGTTGCATCAAAAAGGGCATCGCCAGCAGAGAGAAAGAAGTCATTATCCCACTCTACTCAGCGCTTGTCAGGCCACACCTGGAGTACTGTGTACAGTTCTGGTCCCCGCTGTACAAAAAGGATATGGACAGGCTGGAAGGGGTCCAGAGAAAGGCCACCAAGGTGATCAAAGGACTGGGAAGCCTGCCATATGAGGATAGGCTGGGAGAACTGGGTTTGTTCAGCCTTGAGAAAAGGAGGCTCAGAGGGGATCTCATCACCTTGTACCAGTACTTAAGGGGTAGTTACAAAGGAGATGGAGACTCCCTTTTTACACGGAGTCACATGGAGAGGACAAGGGGGAATGGACACAAGTTGCTCTTGGGGAGATTCCGATTGGACACCAGAGGGAAATTTTTCACACTGAGGACAGTCAACCGTTGGAATAATCTCCCCAGGGAAGTAGTTGACTCGGCCACATTGGACACCTTCAAGAGTCATCTGGACAGGGTGCTGGGCCATCTTGTCTAGACTGTGCTTGTCCTAGAAAGGTTGGACTAGATGATCCCTGAGGTCCCTTCCAACCTGGGATTCTATGATTCTGTGATTCTGTGATTCTGCCACATGGGTCGTGTGCACTGGGCTTCATCTGGATCTTTGGATGACTGTTGATCATCCACGTCACTATAAATCACCTCAAGCGCAGCTAATTCCCTTAGATACTGGATGCCTTTCTCCATGGGCATCCATTTTCCTAGGCGATATACAATATCTTCCTTGAAGGGGTACCTTTCTCTCACACCTGACAGGAGTCGCCTCCAGAGGCTGAGGGCTTGTTTCCCTTTTCCAATTGCTTCATGGAAGTTCATGTTTCCTTTTGCTCTTCTTCCACCTCAGTTTTGGTTTTTTGTTTGTTTGTTTGTTTGTTTGTTTGTTTTTTGCTTTAACTTTGCATCTTCTTTTATGTTATCAGGCACCCCCATGGAACTGCTTTCCACTCGCTGTTGAACACACTCTGTTTGTGCTCTCTTTGGTTTTCTCAGACCTTTTCTCCTGTAGTGATATTTTGCATCACTGAGGTACTTTGTTTTGCCCACTCTAAGGAGTTTGGTGGGACTAATCTCATGGTTATTGGAACTTGTGTGTCTGGCTCCAATGACCACTTTTGCCATGCAGAAAGCCAAGCAGTCTTTGCAGGGTTTGGACCTGCATTGCATAACAGGGTGCAGAAGCAGATTTATGGGGGAGACAGCCTGGTGCTCCCATCAGTGCCGCATGTGCTCACTGAGCGACACGAGAGGAGAAGGCATGTTGCTCCACAGTCCTGCCCCCATCATTACTGCAACCAAATGGAATGGATCTCTTGGCATCAGCAGAAATATTACTGACCTTGCCATCTCATGCTGTATTTTAATGCCTTTTAAATTGGTTCTTCTCTGGAATATCCTCAATAAACTATTCCCTTTGTTCTTGTTTCTGTAAGACTACATTAATACTTAATTTATCCTTCTGTATTCATTAATGTTAAGGCTCCCATGTTAGTAATTTCCAGAGCCAAGGCTGTGCTTTTCATGTGTGTTTAAATTTTATTTGCTCTCATGATAGCTCTTCACTACACTGGAGTTAATTTGTACAGAAGATTTTGTTTGTTGTTAAAATTGAGACTTTTGTAATTAGTGAGAATGAATAATAAACCTGAAATAACTCCATCTGGTGGTGATAAAAGGTTTCAGCGAGGTGATGATTCAAAAGGTTCTGCTGAAGAGCAGCCCATGCCTCCCAGCAGACTAGCATCACATCTGAAAATTAGAGGATGATCAAACAGTTATAGAGGATGGGGGTGGGCTGCAGAAATTTGGTCCAGCCTATCTGTAAAATTGGAAGAGTGAATCGGTTTGCTCAGAGAAGAATGAGAAAAAGCCTGTATTACTGTATCTGAACAAGTAAACCTGGTATCTAATTCATAAGGAAAAGAACAAACCAGATTGGGGGGGGGAATCTGGGGAGGAATTTGGGGAGGACAGAGATCATTCTGAACTAAAAAGAAAGCTTATAAATTTATTGCAAGATGAAATTGGCAGCGTACATGTAGCAAGAAGGAATAGAGTCAAGATGAAAAGAAAAGTGAGTCACTGTGGGCTATTGAAAGTAAAAGCAATCAATACTTCAGATTTATCACAGTCTGCCATCAACATAAAAGAAAGATTTCAGAATTACAAGGCCAATTGATTACAAATGTGCAAAATGTTATAATAGGCTGAAATACTGAAGTGAAAATGAATCACAGAAAGATTATTCTAAGACAGAAGTTGTAGAAAGTGTGGTCCCAGCTGTCAGCCTGGGATTAACTGGGCTGGAGATATGATCTCATATTCCCTCATGTGAGATTTTGAAGACAAATTATGCTGAAAATCACATCACTGAGTTGTATCAGGAATCAACTGAAGCAGTTCAAGAACTACAGTTTAAGGGATTCTCTAAGATTTGGTTATGTCATGGTTTAGCCCCAGTCAGCAACCAAGCACCACACAGCTGCTCGCTCACTCCCCCCCGGTGGGATGGGGAAGAGAATCAGAAGAGTAAAAGTGAGGCAACTCGTGGGATGAGATAAAGACAGTTTAATAGGGAAAGAAAAAGCTGCGCACGGAAGCAAAGCAAAACAAGGAATTCATTCACCACTTCCCATGGGCAGGCAGGTGTTCAGCCATCTCCAGGAAAGCAGGGCTCCATCACGCGTAACGGTTACTTGGGAAGACAAACGCCATCACTCCGAACATCCCCCCTTCCTTCTTCTTCCCCCAGCTTTATATACTGAGCATGACGTCATATGGTATGGAATATCCCTTTGGTCAGTTGGGGTCAGCTGTCCTGGCTGTGTCCCCTACCAGCTTCTTGTGCACCCGGCAGAGCATGGGGAGCTGAAAAAGTCCTTGACCAGTGTAAGTGCTACTTAGCAACAACTAAAACATCTCCGCATTATCACCACTGTTTCCAGCACAAATCCAAAACATAGCCCCATACTAGCTACTATGAAGAAATTTAACTCTATCCCAGCTGAAAGCAGGACAGGTTACATTTCCTGGAACAAACAGCAGATCTTAAAAAAAACAAACTTTACATCAAAGAAAAAGTATTTTAGAATGCTACAATACTAGTGACTTGTTTTCTTTAGTCCTTTTTGTGTAATTGCATCATGGGCAACATAAACCTAAAACTGGATTTACTTGTAGCTGAAGAACTTCTGTTGAGAAATGAAATAGATCCAAAGCCTGTAGTACTGAAACAGAGTGTGAGCTTAGCGAGCATCCTTTCAGTTCTGAAAAAGGGTGAAACTTAGGATCTCTGAATCATCAAAGAATATACATTGCTAAAGCAAAGTTCATTAGCTGCACAGAAGCAGCATAGGAATGGAAAAAGACCATTAAAATGGTTACTCATTAAAATTGTCTCCTAAATTATGTGAAAGTTTAAAGGCAGAAGAATAACAAAAGTTGTTGTCAAAGTGCCAGTGGAAAAGCTCTCCTGAAAGATGTGGCCAGTGCTGCATAAGTAATAACAGGGTACATTAAGAAGAGGTGTTAAGTTAGTATCGTATTCAGGAAACAAATCACAGGTCATAAACAAAAGTGATCAGGCTAAAGTGAAGTAATATTTGCCCTGTTTGCCAGTGACCACAAAGAGCACATTTTCAATGTATTTTCAGGCAGTGCAGGTAATCTTCCTGATATTCAGAGTCTCTTTAGGAAACGTTTGTTCAAAAGACTGCTGTATTCAACAGTCAAGAAAGCAGAAGTATATGGCACATCAACAGGGCACCACAGGGAATAATAATGTTATAATTCCTAATGTAGATGCTCCAGGACATTAGGGGGAAAATGCTAAGTTATTTGGAAAAATATGCATATATGTTAGTAATCTAATGAAGGAAAATAGCAGCATTATGGGGTACAGGAGCAAAAGTGTTTTGAGATATATGAATGGAAAAGTAACCATCTCTGAAAGTCTAGACATAAGACTCACTAAAGAATTCTTAACTTTTGAAGAGATACTAAATATATAAGCATTGAATGGGAGTCCAGGAAGATCGAACTTTTACAGTGCTGTTTTCATCTTGTATATTACAGCGTTGTACCATGTACTGGTGAGTTGTATGGAGTAATAGACTTCAGTGTCTAGGAAGAGATAGAGCTCCTCAGCAAACAAACAGTGTCCTTTTCTCACCATGTCTGTAACTCTTAAACTCAGCAACCCAAAATACCTGGGCTTCAAGCCACATCACAAGCCTTTCATGAACTATGGGATGTCTCTATAACACCCCACAGAGGCCAACTAGAAAGCACTAAGAAGTGCTGCATGAAGAATCCTCTGCCTTCTTTACCAAATACTTGGAATTTGATGTTAATCAGACTGGTAAAGGCTTGCCTAGAAAAGCTTTCATGTTAGTCTCTTGTGGTAGAGAGCAACAATTAAGATCTTGCTAGAGAATAGATAAAAGTCAGAAGTCACTGTATTCCTCACTGGGTGTATGTGAAAAAGATGTTACCTTATATTTATGCACAGATGACAGAGGATCAAGCAAACAGATTATTCCTGTAGACATCTTATACTCGGAATTCAAGAAAACTTGATCACTTAAGCCATGATCATATAAATGCTTTGACCTTTGCTAAGAAGAGTTATGTCAGAAAAGTTGTTAAGATGTGACCCAAAACCAGCATAGTCCTACCCAAGGATGGCACATTTATAGCCCAGGATGAACCAGGACTAAATTTGCCCCACTTTCAGATGTGTAGTTCTTGACATGCCATCTTTGACTAATGTCTTGGCAGCTGCAAGGGTGCAATTCATTCTGGAATTTGCCTTTGGCTTTCTAGGCCTCCTGGTCCAGCTTGGTGCTCAGTGGGAGGTAAGTGATGAGCGCAGGTGGCCGGAGGTGGGGAGGCTGGACAGGGGTGAGGGCCTTCCTCTTCCTGCAGTAGCTAGCAGTTTATTCTGCTCAAGCCCTGGCAGGAACCCACCACCCCCTTAGTTTTAGATTGAAAATCAATCTCCTCTATCTCTGATCTCAATATAGTTTATCCCCAAAGATTTATAAGTGAACAAAGAGCATACCTGCATTCACTGCATTTATGAATGGGTTCATACTTCTTCAGGGCTTACTTGCATCACTACAGAATTAAATTAAAATTAAAAATATCTGGGACATTAATTATGGGATCTCCCTCCTAATTTGCCAGAGCTTGTCTACAATGAAGAATTGAGGGCTGTGGAGAATGTTAGAAATGTTTTCAATAGCTAACAGAGACATGAAATCAAATGTAGCCTAAACAAACATAATTTGTTCATGTGATGAGGACCCTGCTGTATCAGCTACAAGGGCCAGTGCTTCATTCTGAAAATCAAATATCCCTCTGCTAGTATCGTGAATAGACACTATCTTAAAAGAGCAGAAATAATAGTTGAAATAAAAACTGGAAAAGCAAATTTAGGTATCTTGTGCTGTTCTGGAGGATTATTTAGATGTGTGTAGGGGAATAGACAGGGATCGGCGACCGGAAGATCACGGGATGTGACGGAAAGATAGACTCCTCCCCATAGGAGTGGCAGGAACAGGAACCGCAAGAGCTATATAAGCGTGTGACGCAGCCAAATAGACGGACATTTTGTATCCATCATATTGGTGTCTGTGCATCACTGTCCCCAGGGTGGGTAGAGCCCTGTGTCCCAGAGGTATGCGGCCCAAGATAAGTTCTCCCGTAGAAGCGTACAGCTACAAGTGGTGACCCCGACGTGATTAGCGGGGAGGCTTGGCAGGTTCGCCGGGGGGAAAAGAGAGCTTGGGGTAGGCAGGGGCGGGACGGGGAGCCGCAGGTCGGCGGGCGCGCCATGGATTCAGTCGTAAAGGTACTGAAGGGATTGGGGAAGGAATATGGTACTTCGATATCGAAGACGACTACCTCAAAGGCCATCCGATGGATGATTACGCAGGGGCTCATACGAAGTCCCGCAGACATATTTAATAAGGATAAGTGGGTGAGGATTAAAGAGGAGTTAGCCGAAAGGGCTATGATGGGAAAAACCCCAGTACATACAGCTCTGGGGAAAGATACACCGATTACTATTGAAAGCTCGGGATGATCAGGAGACGTGGCGGCAGGCGCGGCGGTGCCTGCACGGTGCTACAGGCGACAGTAGCCCGGAAAGAGACCCAGGGGGGGCAGTGGGGACGCAGACAGGGGCAAGCATCGCGGGGGATGGGGAAGAAGGGGAGAGTTCGGACGGAGTAGCCTGGCCAGCGACTCAGTCTGAGGCTCCCAAGGAGGTGGATCGGGAAGCGGCGGTGTTCCCTGTTGAGCCAGCAGGGCCTTTAGAGAGTCCCCCCTCCGCATACCCCTGGGATGATTTGGCACGGGCGCGGGAGCCCGCGCGCGGGGAGAGTGACGTGGCGGCGGACGCAGCGGGAGTGACGGAGCGGAAGGAGAAAGATGACCAGCGCCGGAAGCAGCGCCGGCAGCGGCACCGCCCTCTGCCTGACCCTCGAGACTGGCTCCCGGGGCAACCTTTGAGATGGGAGTCGGACGAGGAGGGGGATTGGGGTGCCTGGAGGGGAGGACAGGGGGAGTATAGAACAACTTCGAGTAGCAGCGAATCAGAAGTTGGGGGAGAAACCGATGCCCATATGTGGGAAGAGAGAGCAGCTTGCCTGCGGCGCGCAAAAAAGAGGCACAAAACAGCAGAGACTGGGAGGACCAATCAGAAGGAGGGAGGAGAAGGACCGTCAAAAGGGGAGGTCCGGGGCGCTGCAGCTCCGGAGGGGTCTCCGGAGGACGTGCTGCGGCAGCTGCAGCAGGTTATGCGCGCACTAGGGGAAGTAACTCGGCAGCAGACAGGACTTTTAACGAAGGGTGCACCCCAGCGACAGTCAGTTGAGTTACCTAACTGGCGGCTGATAGCTAGAGATTGTAGCCTCGATGGAGTAAGGATAGAGATGCCCGCGATCTTCCCTGTCCGATTAGCTCCAGGAGGAGGAGTGGAGTGGACGCCGATAGATGCCAAGCTAGTGCAAACTTTATGGCGAGAAATTAGAGAAAAGGGGCTGAAAGACGAAGGAGTAGGATTGCTGCTGGACGCTGCGCATGCAGCGCCATTGACCCCCTCTGATGCTAAGCAGTTGGCGAAAGCAATATTAGCTCCCACAATGTACATACTTTGGAAGGAGGCAATGCACAGTGCCTGCCATGCCCTTGTACAGCAAGTGGCGGCAGTTCCGGGCCACCCGCTGAGGGGGACCACCCTTGACCGGCTCACTGGCAGAAGTCAAGGACTGGAAACCCCGCAGTTGCAAGCAGCAGAATTAAGGGGCAGGGAGCTGCAAGCGGTAACGGAGAGTTCCCGCAAAGCGTATAGTGAAGTGGGCAGGTATGAGAAAAAAGCAGAACCTTGGCAAAAGATACAGCAAGGTCTAGCAGAGCCATTTACAACGTTTTGTGATAGGTTGCAAAAGGCTATTATAGAATCAGAATTGCCACCAGCAGCCAAGGAGGCAGTCCTTATGGATTGCCTCCGAAATCAAGCATATCCGCAAACACAAGATATCCTCCGCACCCTGGCGGTAGGGGCGCCATTGGGTGAAACCATCAGGCATGTCTTGCGCCAGGAAGCATTGAACCAGCATGGCGGTGTGGGAGCGCACGTCTGCCAGAACACTGTCTGTGGAAGCGAAGAAAGGGTGATGGTGCAAGCAGCCGGGGTGGGGCCGATATGTCACTTGTGTGGCCGGCGAGGGCACTTTAAAGCTGGGTGCCCGCTAGCGGAAAGGGGAGGACGTAATGGAGGAGGAGTGCGCCCAGTAGGGAGGTGCTGGGTGTGTGGGAAGCCAGGACACCTGGCAAGAGATTGTCCAACTACGAGGCCGGGAAATGGCCAAGGGAGGGCGAAGCGAGGGGGATTCGCGCCTCCTATGAGTCAAATGACCCCCATCACAGTGCCAACGCCAGGAGCTTGGCCCACCGTAGCGAGCCAAGGGGGAGTGAACCGTCACGCAGGGGGGCAAGATTTGCAGGTTACAGCCCCCGCGTGGCCTTGGTCATAGGCTGTGAGGAGAGACCCATGGCAGCAGTGATGATTACCCCGCAAGAACCGAGTTACCCGGCACGGATATGCCTGGGAATGTTAGTGGATACCGGGGCAGATGTCACAATAATGCCACTCGAACGGTGGCCACCAACTTGGCCCCTCGCCATGGGAAAATGTATAATAGGGGTAGGAGGAGAACAACAGACGAGAACAAGTACTTGCCCTGTGAAACTCGAAGTCATGGACGAGGACGCAGGGAAGCTCCTCACGGCCGTAGTGACCATACTAGTAGCAGATGGGGTAGCAAGCCCCTTGTTGGGGCGAGACGCCCTTGCCCAGATGGGGATCGGGTTGAAAAATTTAGCATAGGGGCCACTGCCTCAGAGGGGCTTCATCAGCACAAGTTAGTGTGGAAAACCGAACAGCCCGTCTGGGTGGAGCAGTGGCCCCTGACAACAGAGAAAACAGAGGCTGTAAGAGCTATAGTAAAACGAGAGCACGAAGCGGGGCACCTAGAGCCCTCGATGAGCCCGTGGAACACCCCTATATTTGCTATAAAAAAGAAAGATAAAAACCAATGGAGGATGCTGCATGACCTTAGAGCAGTAAATCAGCAAACGGAGGACATGGGGCCTCTCCAACCTGGCCTACCAGATCTGAGTGCTGTCCCGAGAGGATGGCGAGTCATTATTTTAGATATCAAAGACTGCTTCTTCAGCATTCCGCTACATCCAGATGATAGAAAGAGATTTGCCTTTACTCTGCCCGCGGTGAACCGCACAGAACCAGGTAGTAGATGGCAGTGGACAGTACTTCCGCAGGGGATGAAAAACTCTCCAGCGACTTGCCAGAGGTATGTGGCTTCCGCATTGCGGCAAGTAAGGCAGCAGTATCAGGAGAAAATCTACATGATCCACTACATGGATGACATCCTCATAGCTGTGCCCACCGAGGCGTTGTGTGAACAAGTCTTTTCAGACACCCAAAGGGGCCTTGCGGGACAGGGCCTCAAGGTAGCGGAGGCAAAGGTACAGCGAGGACCAGTGTGTGGATTTCTGGGTGCTAGAATACAAGGGGATTCCGTACAAGCTCAGCCTATTAAACTTACACCTAAGGTTAAAAATTTACACGATGTCCAGAAGCTGGTAGGAGCACTGCAGTGGTTGCGGACGTTCGTGCGCGTCACCGGTGAGGAGATGCAACCTTTCTATGCGTTGCTGAAAGGGACCGACCCATGGGAGCCCAGGAGTTTAGACGCTGAGGCAGTCCAGCAATTGCAGATGATAGAACATCGAATGCAAAAGGAAAGAATATGGCGGTGGGACCCCCAGGAGGAATTAATTGCAGGTTGGATTCTGACCGCCAGTGGAGGGTTAGGATTGCTATATCAAATACGAGCAGGGGAAGAAAAACCACTGCGATGGGTATATCAGAAGGTTCCCAAGGATGCATTCTCCACAAAAGTCAAGGTAGCTGCGGGAATGATTTGGTGGCTGCGACGGGAAAGCAAGGTAATTTTTGGGAAAGAGCCAGATAAGGTGACAGTGCCGTGGAATGGGGAGAAATGGCAGAAGGTGGTAGAGAGCGAAGAGGATATACAATTGGCAGTATACTCATACCCAGGGAAAATCGTCACAGGCACGGTACAGAAGTGGGCCGAAACAGCCAAAGTGGTGGATTTCAGTGTGGATAGTAGAGTTTTGGATACCCCTCACCCAGGACCAACATATTTCACAGACGCTTCCTCAAAGACGAACAGAGCGGCGGTAGTGTGGAAAGAAGAGAATAGTTGGATGCGCCAGACGTATGAGGAGCAAGGTAAAAGTGTGCAGTGGCTGGAGGCGAAAGCGCTAGAGATGGCCCTGCGAAAGGATATAGATCGGCATATAAATGTGTGCACAGACTCCTTATATGTGTATAAATTAGTCATGTCCATGAAACGAGAGGGTGTGCCACACACGGAAATTGCCTTGATGCTAGAGATTGCTTTATCGCAGCGAGGAGCAACTGTGACAGTAATTCACATTCGCAGTCATCAGACGGGGCCTGGACCACTGATTGAGGGGAATCGCATGGCTGATGAGGCAGCCGCGGGAGTCTGGACCTTGGCGGAGGCAAAGAAACTACATGAACAACTGCACCTGGGTGCTAAAGCCTTGGCAAAGGAGTGTGGCATCTCAATAAGAGCGGCAAGAGAAGTAGTAGCCACCTGTCCTTACTGTCAGCACTCGCCACTGTGGGAGGCAGGAGTCAACCCTCGAGGACTGGAAGCAAATTCTATCTGGCAGACTGACTTTACTGAATGCCCACAGTTGGCCCCCGGAAGGCACCTGGCAATTACAGTTGATACATATAGTGGAGTCATCATGGCTACTCAACATCGGAAGCAGACCGCAACGCACTTGACTACGCATTGGACCACAGTGATGGCGTGGCTTGGAAAGCCTACCGAGATAAAAACAGATAATGGACCATGCTTTCGGGCTCGAAGTACCGAAGAATGGTGTAAAGCTTGGAATATTGTATTAAAACACGGCATTGCTTACAATAGCACGGGGCAGGCAATAGTTAAATGCGCTCATCGCACCTTGAAAGCAAAGATAATACAGCTTGGGGAGGGGGAGAGGTATAAGGGAACTATACCCATAGCAGCTCAGCAAACTATTTTAATGCGTGCATTATATTCGCTTAATCATTTTATACGCGGGCAGGAGCAAGTTACAGCAGTGGAGAAGCACTTTGGCAAGGCTCAAGCAGGCGAGCGCTATCCGCAGATACGAGTAAGGTTCCCAGGCAGTGAGCAATGGGAGAGAGGATGGAAACTGAGATGCCTGGGGAGGGGCTACACCGTGGTTGAGAATGAAGGGCGCATAGAATGGGTGCCTGCAAAGTGTGTGAAAGCAGAACTGTGCAAGGATGTACAATGAATAATCCCTTTCTGAGTTGTCTTTTTGCAGGGTCTGCTGACATGGATCCTCATGCTAGCCGTACCATTGGGAAAAGAAATGAGCTCCTTGACAAGATCGCAAGCAATATTGCAACGAGAGCGACACTGGGAGAGGGCGGCAAAAGAGGGATATAAACTGGAACTGGATAGTAATAATTGGGGGGATCTTGTTGTGTGTAGTAATCATGGTTACTTGTGGGCTACCATTGTTATGCTGTGTTATAAGACAAATCAAAGAGCGCCTGCGAGCGTTACATGAATATAGACCTGACCGCAATATGTATCCACTTACGCAAGTAGCTTTGTAGAATTTTAGTAGCATGGGGAGGGGGAGATGTAGGGGAATAGACAGGGATCAGCGACCGGAAGATTACGGGATGTGACGGAAAGATAGACTCCTCCCCATAGGAGTGGCAGGAACAGGAACCGCAAGAGCTATATAAGCGTGTGACGCAGCCAAATAGACGGACATTTTGTATCCATCATATTGATGTCTGTGCATCACTGTCCCCAGGGTGGGTAGAGCCCTGTGTCCCGGAGGTATGCGGCCCAAGATAAGTTCTCCCGTAGAAGCGTACAGCTACAGATGTGGCTCTTTTTCCAATCACAGATACCTGGGAACAGTTACAGCCTGAGCTGAACAAGAAAAATCAGAGAGAAGGATGGCAAGGATCGTCAGCAGTACAGAATTACTTCTGTGCTAATCCAGTGATTCTGAAGCAGAACCCTTCAGCCTGAAAAAGAGCTGACCAAGCAGGGTGTGATAAAATCTACAAAATCATGAACAGCAGAGGGTGTTTAACAACAATTGTTCATTGCCTCTTCTACTACAAAAATGAGAGAGCATCAGATTAAACAAGCAGGCGACTGGCTTAAAGCAAACAAAAGGAGTTGCTTCACACCATGTATGATTAAAGTAGGGGAACATTTTGGCATAGAACATGTTCAGTGTTGTAAATGTACATGATTTCAAAAAGTGACTGGACAAATTCACAGAAGAAAATCCATCAAAGGCTATTACATTCAGATATTACAGGCTTTAAAAAATCCTGAAACCTAGATTTCTGGCAGCTGGGAAACAATTTTACTCACTTGTCCTGTTCTTATATTCTTCCCTAAACATCTAATATTGGCTGCTGTTGAAGACAGCTTATGCTGATAGATGGGTCCTTGGTCTAACCTGGTATAAACTCTCATTCTGTTAAATGAGAAACGCAGAAGGGTCCTGAGAACATTTAATAAAATTTTACAGAAAGTAAAGACCCAAAAGGGCCTTAAAGGAAGTGACTTTCACCAGTCACAGCAAATATATCTGCCCTGTAAGAATTATAGAACAAAGGGAGGAAAAAAAACCCCAACATGGTCAAGAAGGAAAAAAACAAAGTTTGACAATGGGGAGGAGGGGTGGTAGGGTCATCTCCAAGGGTAACAAACTTTTTTCAGCAGTAGGTATGGCAGAAAGTCCCAGATTTTCCTTCAGCCTTCTTCAGCTTTTCAGCTGCAGCCCCTCACCAATGCATTGCTTTTTGGGTATAAAATGAGACCTGCATATGCCCTGGAGACCACACTCAAGTAGGAAATTTGAGAAGATGAACCAAACACTAAACTGATATAGTGGAATATTATTGATCTAAGATGGAAGTATTGAAAAGATGATTATTTCAAAACTTCCAAAGGGGGGAAATGTAACCAAAGTGATGAAATGAATCAACCAGGGTTGTTGTTATATTATGGGAACATGGAGTGTACGAATCAGTGTATCTGTTGATCTGTATTTTAGTCCCTAGGTAATCATTAATGTGAATGAAACAATAGACAATGTGCTTCTGTCAGAAAAAGATGACAAAATGTGGTTTTGTGTAGTGGACTGAGAAAACTGGCCAGGACTGCCAAGATTAAGAGCCAAGTAGGTAAAAGGTAATTCCGGCAGGGGGAGATCGCGACCACTGACTCACGGACCACTGACCCAAGTAATACCACCTACTCAAAAGAGAACAACGGGAAAGGACAACTGAGCCTGTGCAGTAATTTACCTGTGAAGCGAGCAAGTTCGTACCAATCACCAAAGAGAATACTATTGAATATGTATATTTTTGATCTATAACTCACGAGAAGAGTGTGTAAGGTATACACGCTTGGAGGAGCGATCCCCCGTGCATCCAGCCCTGCAATAAAGAATGCCTGCCTTTTAACACTACATTGGTGTTACGAGGTTTATTCCCGATTTCGGTGACAGTGGGACTACCCCCCGTGCTGCCCAGCGCTGAATAAACATGCCTACTTTACAGTCTTACAGATTGTGGAGTCCGCTTTCCGCACGTCAGTTTGTCGAGCCAGCCAGGAGTCTCTGCTTGGCTGCGGGATCGGCTGCGGAGCGGACGCCCCTAGGCGCGCCCCGAGAACTCTTCTCGGAGGAGCCTCCGCTGCCGGCCGCTCACCGCGGGAGCAGACAACAACCTCCTGAAGCCGCGGAAGAAAACGGTATGTTTTATAGGAAGGGCCTGTAAGTCGTACGCGTGGCCGGGGCAGCTGGTAAATTGCGCAGGGACGTCTGGCGTGCAGCAGAGTCCTCGTAGGGGAAGGTACCCTGTAAGGTAACAAGGGGATTCGCTGACCGATAGAGCGGCCGCTAGCGATCTTGGGGGTAGATCGAGTGAATCCGAGGCCACCGCTGCATCCCGGTGTCGGGAGCCAGGACGGACCTGCTAATGACTGGTATATAAGAAGCAATTGCGCTTGGGTTATTTCGTATTTGCAGCTGCTAGAGAGATACTAGCTGGAACGATACTGTTTTGTTTGCAAACTTGTGTATATATGTGTCTGAAGCTGGACCGATAATTGTGTATCTTTTCTGTTTTGTTTGCCCGAGTATTGTATGTTGAAAACTTGTGTGTATCTGTGTCTGAGACACAGCATTGCTGTGAAGTGAGTGGGAGTCCCGATTTGTGGTTCCGTAACTCCGCGAGGAGCACGGCCAGAGATGGACAAAGCACCTGGAATGTTTATAAATTTGTAAATCTTTGTTATGTAAATTGAGCTGCCGTGGTGCTTGGCCATTCTCCTAAGTATCGGGAGACTGGCTAATCATCAGAGTGGCAGAACAAAAGAGACCCCCGGTAGCTTGGGTTTGAACTTTAGAAACATTCAAACGAGGGAAAGGGTTGGATGAGAAGGGAAATCAAGGCTTTTACTCAAATAAGACATAATTAACTCTCGCAGAACACAAGTGACCTCAAATCCCCACACTGGTGGGCAGAACCAAAAAGTTTTACTTGATCCCAGGTGTTTGGGATCTGTGGGAGGGAAGCTGGGAGAAAGCTATAGAGAACTATAGAAAGAGATCCGTGTGGAAATTGAAACAAAGAATTAGGATAAGCAGGAAGTAGTATAAAGAGAGGAAGAGAAAGTCAGAAGAATGGGTAACACCCAGGGCGGCATTTTAAAGAAGAGCCCCCTGGGGTGTGTATTGGCTCATTGGAAAGACATAGTTGGGACTAGGGGAACAGAAAGTAAAAAGACCCTTATAAAATATTGTAATCAATGGTGGCCGTTGTATAAACTAGAAGGTGAAGCTAAGTAGTCGTTAAATGGATCTATAGATTATAACACTCTCTTACAGCTAATGTTGTTTCTAAGGAGAGAAGGGAAGTGGGATGAAGTGTCATATGCAGACATGTTTTTCACCCTCCGAAATCATCCAGAGTGGCAAAGGGACTGTGGGATGGTGCCGCCACAGGACCCTATGGTACTCGCACTTGAGCAAGAAAATAACAAGGGACTTAAAGGTAAACTAAGGCGGTGTTGTTCGGCATGTAGCATTGGACAAAGGTGCACTAAAGTAGATAAAATTCATCAGGCACCAGAACAAGATCTAACTGATTCGTTTAAGCCTCCCCCTCGACCACAGGAAGGGGATGCGGACTCGGATGGAAATCCCACTCCCCCAGACAGTCCCATATCTTCCTGCACAAGGAAGAAAACTACTTCTGGGACTGCCTCTACAGCATTACAAGCTCCTCTTTGGGAGGCAGTAGGGCCAGATGGGGGAACAATGCAGTTAAACAGGGTCCTTCCGAATCCCCATCTGAATTCCTGGATCGCTTGAGGGATGTAATGTGCCGCAGCGCACCGCTGGATCCTGGGTCAGAGGTAGGAGTACAACAACTAGTCTCCCTGTTCTTGGGTCAGTCCACGGGGGATATCAGGCGCAAACTCCAGAAGCTGCGCACCACAGAAAGTAGAAATCTGGAAGTGTTACTGGACGAAGCATGGAGAGAATTTAGTAATAGAGAGGAAATGTATAGACAAGGGCAGTTATTAGAGAAGGGGAGGAAAGGCCTAGACGAGAACAGACCCGATTGGGGAAGGATCAATGTGCTTTGTGTAAGAGATTTGGTCATTGGAAAAAGGAATGTCCAAGAAATAAAGAAAAGGGATGAAGCCACCAGATGGGAAGAATGGTAGCTCATGTGAAAGAAGATTGATGGGGACCTGGGGAATCTACCCTAGTGGATCCACTGGTTATAATGAAGCTAGGGAAAAAGCAACAAGAAGTAGAATTTTTAGTTGCTACAGGGGCAACATATTCAGTCTTAAATCAAGCCTTGATGCCCCTAGAGAATTAATATATCTTGGTAAAAGGGGCAACTGGCCAAAGTGAAAAGGCATATTTTTGTAAGCCACTGGAGTATAAATTAGGTAAACAATGGGGCATTCACCAATTTTTGTATATGTCCAATTCCCCAAAATCACTTTTGGGAAGAGATTTGTTAGAACAATTGGGTGTGAAAATTGCATTTGAAAAAGGATAAATTACTCTGGAAGTGAAAGACCCACAGTACATCCAAATCCTGAGTCTATCCTTAATTAGTCCTCTCACAGAAGAAAAAATCAGTGAAGAGATTCTAAACCAGGTATATCCTGGGGTATGGGCCACCGATATACCCAGGAGGGCAAAGAATGCACCACCTGTTGAAGTCAGACTCAAAGAAGGTCAGCAACCAGTAAGAATTAAGCAATACCCCCTAAAGAAGGAAGATAGAGAGGGAATTCAGCCAGTGATTGAAAAATTTTTGCAATGAGGATTATTGAAAGAGTGTGAGTCTGACTTTAACACTCCTATCTTACCTGTTCGTAAGCCTGACAGGTCATACCGTGTGGTCCAGTATCTACGGGCTGTAAATAAGATAACCGAAGACTTGTACCCTGTAGTAGCAAATCCATACACCCTGTTGACCGTATTAACACCTGAACGAACTTGGTTCACTGTTTTAGACTTGAAAGATGCTTTCTTTTGCCTCCCTCTCCATGAAGCCAGCTAAAAATTATTTGCAAGCCGTCCAGATTTGAGAGACAGACCTATGGAAAACGGGGAAAACTGGTTCACAGATGGAAGCAGATATGTCCTGAGTGATAAGAGACATGAGGGGTATGCCATTACCACCAGCCAAGAAGTAATAGAGTCAGAGCCTTTGCCCATGAATACCTCTGCACAGAAGGCAGAAAAAATCGCTCTGACTCATGCCGTGGAATTGGCCCAAGGCAAAGTTGTGAACATATATACAGACTCGAAATATGCCTTCGGGGTTGTGCATGCGCATGGAGCAATCTGGAAGGAAAGGGGACTATTAAACTCTCAAAGGAAAAATATCAAGCATGCAGAAGAAATCTTGAGGCTGTTGGAGGCTGTCCAACTTCCTGAGAAAGTGGCAATCATGCACATTAAGGCACACCAGAAAGTGAGCTCAGAATTGGAAAAAGGAAATGAGCTGGCAGCTAGAGAGGCAAAACAAATAGCCAAAACAGAGGTAACAATGGAAGGAGCTCTGGTCCCTGATGGATGAATTTCTCTAGAAAGTAAGCCAAAATATACCAAGGAGGACCAGAAGCTTATCACAGATTTGGAAGGGTCATATAACAAAGAAGGGTGGGCCCACACCCCACAGGGAAAATTAATCATTCCCTCCTGTTTAATATGGCATTTAGTAAGAGAGCAACATAGAAAAAGTCATTGGGGGACAGAAGCTCTGTATAAATATTTAATTAGAGAAATTGTGGCCAGAAATTTATACAGTACAGTAAGACAGGTGACTCAGCAGTGCGATCTTTGCCTCCAGACTAATCCTAAGAATAACCGCAGGCCAGAAATGGGCCAAATTGGGAAAGGCAATGGGCCTGGACAACAATGGCAAATTAATTTTACAGAACTCCCAAGAAAAGGGGGGTATCGATATTTACTGGTATTAACTGATACCTTTTCAGGTTGGCCAGAAGTGTTCCCGACCAGAACAGCCAAGGCTTGGGAGGTAACTAAAATATTAGTACAAGAGATAATACCACGCTTTGGGGTTCCAGCTACAGAGGACCACGTTTTACCTCAAAAGTGGTACAACAAATTAGCCACCATTTGGGTATAGATTGGCAGCTTCATACCCCATATCGCCCTCAATCGAGTGGCCAAGTGGAAAAAATGAACCACTTAATCAAACAGCAAATTGTGGAATTGGGACAAGAGGCAAATTTGACCTGGCCTCAGTCTCTCCCTTTAGCCCTTTTGCACATGCGAACGAGATCAGGGGCAAAGGAAGGACTGAGCCCCTTTGAAATCTTGTATGGAAGACCCTATGGGATACAGGGAGGAATATCCATACAAGCTGGGGATGAAATCATAACTTCCTATATGGTGGTATTGGGCAAACAGCTCAATAAAATCAGAAAGCATGTAGTTGGGGCACGAGGTAGGGGTTTAGATGGACCTGTACATAATATCTAGCCTGGAGATTATGTGTACATAAAGTTTCTTGCAGAAAAAACTCTGGAACCACAGTGGGAAGGACCGTTCCAGGTACTCCTCACCTCATTTACAGCAATCAAGATCAAAGAGCAGAGTGCCTGGATACATCACACTAGGGTGAAGAAAGCACCACAAAAGGTTTGGACTTCTGAAGTCCAGGGACCCTTGAAGCTCAAACTGCAGAGGTAGAATGCGGATTAAGATTTGCGTAATCCTGATAGATCTACAGGCAATTAGCATAGCTACCTGGCAAGAAAATTCGTATGTACAATTGACACAGAATATTACTCAAATTATAAACAAGACCGATTGTTGGGTTTATACTCAAATGCCAAGGCACTCTGGTCATGGAGTGCCCTTATAGGTGGCCCATTGCCACTAAATATCTCTTGGACAGATTACACTTTCTGGCAAAATACTACTCTCAGGAAAGATCCCCAAACCAAGTGGGGCTGGGGTTGGGAATGAAAACAATAACAGCCAATACCTCAGGAGACCGCTGCCTGGTAAGCTCAGGAAATGGCATGTTTGTTGGAGAATAGTCAAATTGCAATGAATCCATCTCATTGAACATGACAAATATTGACCCAGCATTCCAGTCTCTTAATTATACTGGCCTCCCAGTTCCTCTAGGGACAGGGTGGTATTGGTTGTGTGGTACAGCAGCTTGGAAGACTTTGCCTCTGGGGTGGCGGGAAGCATGTACTTTAGGCGCCCTGATTCCCAACATCACTATTATTGATAAAACAACACAGAATCCCTTGAGAAGAGGATGGAGAGCCACTTTAATCAGAAACCAAAAAACAAATAACCCCTTAACAGAAAGTCCGACAGGCTACCATAGCTTTGTGCGGTGGCTAATTCCATCCCTGGGGGTTAGTGAGTTGGAGAAGGCCATAGTAAACATCTCGGCTGTAATAGAGATATTTGAGAATAAAACTGTAGATGCCATCAGGGCACTCCAAGAAGAAGCTACTGGTTTATTGAAAATAGTATCACAAAATTGTATGGCCCTAGACTTATTATTAGCCTCACAGGGAGGGGTATGCACAGTAGTCAATGCCAGCTGTTGCATGTATGTAGACCGAAGTGGGTGAATTGCTGCTGACTTACAGGGGATCAGAGAACAATCAAAAATCCTACATAGAGTAACTCAAGATGACACGTCCTGGGGGTTTTTCGAGCTATGGGAAAAACTAACTTCTTGGTTCCCAAATTTAACATGGCTAAAGCAGTTATTTGTTACTATAATAATCATTATAGTCTTATCCATAGTCCTTTGCATAGCAGTATGAGGTGCCTTATGGTGTTTCCGGAGTACAGGAGATTCCTACAGTGAATGGAAAAAGAACCAACTGTGATGAAGACTGGAATCTGGCAAATACTTTGAGAATGTTAGATAAAGAAACATTTTATTAGAATATTAGAATAAGAGCATTAGATAAAGAAACACCGTATTAGAATGGGGTGTAGTAAAAGAATTTACTAACTCTGTAGAAAAGGGGGGACTGAAAGGGGGAAGGGGCTTTTAGGATGCAAAACCAAAAGTTAACTGTTCTATTGCTGAATGCTTATCCAGCTGAAAGTTAATTGTTGCGGAATGCTTATCTAGCCACTGTGTAAAATAATTAGCAAGGAGGCCTGGAATCCACCAGCAAAGGACAAATTCCTGATAAGGATAGAAAATTGTCTCAAGAACCAGCTAAAACTGACTTTGCAGTTTGGACAAGTGTCAAGGGATAACTGAGTCTGCGCAAAACCAAAAGGTTACTAGCGGTGATGAAGAGGAGCCAGCAGCCTTCATCTTTACGACCCCCGACGACCACCACAAGGAGGCACTGTGCAAGCTCAGTTGGGAAAGATTTACGGAAATAACTTTTTTTTGCTAATTTCAGTACGAAGCGGGGAAAGGTCATGCATATGTATAGGCGTGTTGGGAAATCTTATGTATATGTAATGCTTTACTGTATAAATCCAAGACAAACTCACACGGGCACGCACGACTTTGGTGGGACTACCCCCCGTGCTGCCCAGCGCTGAAAAAACATACCTACTTTACAGTCTTACAGATTGTGGAGTCCGCTTTCTGCACATCAGAAGGTAGGATCTGGGCTATCTCCTTTCTTTGCCTCTTGGATACCCGACAGAGGTCATGAGCAGTGGAGCTGGGGGCTTTGCACGGTGTGGTTTGGGGACTGTCCTCCGTGGCTGGCAAGCCGCCCAGGACTTATATTTCTGCAAAGCCAAGTCTAGATGCTGCATGGGCAGACAGTCATGCTGTTGGCAAATTATGCATTACTCCTTAAAAAACCCAAACAAACCTCAAAACCAAAAAACGCCCCATGTCTCTAAACCGTTAAAGATCAGCGATTCTCAGGTCTAGGAGCTTGAAAACAGTAATGTACAGGGAAAAAAAGGCTTGACGGACAACAGCAAAGCAATACTTTTTCATTTTAGTACACTTGTCTTATGTACTTTATAAAACAAAAGAAAAGTTTAACATGTTTACACAGAAGAAAGCCAAGATTATAATTTCTCATTTTAACCTTTTTTTTCTATTATAATAGACTTACGGAGCTTTTATTTTGTACTTTATGTGTATTCTTTACAAAGAATTTTGTTAAAAATTGCTGGCAAGTAATGTACAATTTTAATGCAAAATTTTTACACATTTTCAAAAATAAAGTTTTTAATTAAAAAAACCTAAAGCAACCAAACCAAAAGACCAAAGGAGCCCAGCCAAACAACTGGCTTTGGACTGTTCCCTCCTTAATACTTCTCCCTTCTTTGCAACATTTATAGGGTTTTTTTTCTTCAGTATTAATAGCACAATAGCCAAGGAATTTTACAGCTTGAAATTTAATATGAGTGGATTTGACCATGAATAAGATCAGAATATCATCTTCACAGTCAAACCATTGTTAGCCCTAGCAGAGAGTGAAAGACAAAAACAACAAAGAGCAAGGACAAAAGAGGGAATAAAGAGAAATAGGTCTCTCTCACAGGAGTAAAGCCCAGTTCTGTAAGGATCCAATCAGGGGATTGATTAAAAAGACAGTTTTAAACTATTTTTATACTTTTGGGTGAGTTTTAAATCACAGCTGCTTCACAGTTTTGTTTCCAAGAGGCCCAAAGGAAAATAATAATAAGGGGCATGTACTGAACTTCAAAGAGATTTCTTCTAGCCTCTTATGTTTCTATGGTGATAATACAGACATGTTTCTACTTTTCAATACATATAATAAAAAATGAGCATTGAAATATCCTCGTGTGATGAGCTGATTAAATGTACGAGCTATTGAAGTAAGGATAAGTGTACAGCCAAACCATGAAAGGAGCTTTTTTGATTTTGAACTCTCAACACACAAAAGATCCATAGATATCTATTTCATAGACTAAAATATTTTTTTAACCAAAAGGTTTGCCTCAAATATTTGGAGCTTAGATGTGAAGAGAGAATTGTAGTTTTAAGAGTGGTTGCTTGTTATGGACTATGAATACTTGTTTTTCAAATCAGGGAGGCACTTTTCAAATACAACTGTATTTATAACAATTTAGTAGATTCAGGGATAAATTATGAGAATTTTCATAAAAGAAAAAAAAGAAGGAGGGATGCTTTTTAGTGATCTTTGGAGTGGGGAGGGAAAGATTGTGTGGTTACATGCTTTTATATATCGAAGTACCTCTTCGCCTTGGTTTTAAGTATTCTCATGGATAGAAAAGTGATGCTTTTCTGTTTTGCTTGTAGCAATGCGGGGTAAAAATAATGGTTTTCAATAAGTGGAAAGACTGGATGTATGATCTCTTCTGGGTTTTATTTGCAGTATGCATCTGAAGGGCCTTTTTGGGTGTTGATGCCGTGAAAAGCTGAAATCAGGACTCAATAGTCTGAACGACTATTAAGCAGGTATTCTTTGTTGCAGTGCTGGATGCACAGGGGATCACTCCTCCTAATGCGTGTGCTCGCACAGGGTTAGTTGCATAACTTATACAAGCTTTACATACATATTCATTAGTTTTCCAACAAAATATATACATATTCATTAATGTTCCAAGAACTCATTATCATGTGCAAATGTCCTGTTGGTGTCTCCGGGTGGTCGTCAGGGGTCTCTGGATGAAGGATATATTCTTCCTCACTGTGCCCACTAGTTAACTTTTGCTTTTGCACAAACTCAGTTCTGAGCTCACGTATATACTGTCCTTGAGGGATAGTCTGTTCTGGTTTAGTGTTTGCTCTGCAGCTCCTTATCTTTATGGTTCTGTACATCTGTTTTTCTAAGGTCAAATGTTGTCGTCATAAATTTTTGTTTGGGCGCTTCTTGTCTTGAAGCCTTTCTGACTCCCCCAAAGCAACAAGTTTTAGTCACAACAGTTTTAACTTTATCTATCCCTCCTTTTCTTTTGGGGACTTGTAGCTTACCTGCTACAGTTCTCAATATAAGAATTTACTAAGTCTCAAATGGAGACTATTATAGAAATGTTTTATGTTTGCAAATTTCATAATAATTCATCCTTTTCAAGGGCCCGAGTAAAATATTTCCCTTTTTCCACTTGGTGTCTAATCTTATTTCTTTTCCAATCACTGTATGTCTCAGCTGAATTTCGACAACACCAGAGAAAACATCTGAGACACACAAACAAACATTCCTAAAACCATTAGCGTAACCAAGCCAATGAATAATTGTTTTAACCATCTTAGATGAGGAAGCCAAGAAGTCAATTTATCCCACAAATCTTGAAACCCTAAAGAAGTGTCATCTAGAGATACATCATGGAATAGTTGTGTTTTTTCCCAAAGTGCATTCAGATCTGCTTCTATCTGCTTATCTTTATGGATATATGCACAGCAGCTGGTACTAATGATCATGCATACGCCCCCTTCTTTGGCAGTCAATAAATCTAATGCCATTTGATTTTGCAACACAACTTTACTAAGGGATGACACCTCCGCCTGCAAATTCTTTATAGTCTTGAATCTTGATTGCAGTGAAGGTGGTCAGCAACACCTGGTAAGGTCCATTCCACTTTTCTCCCAGCAGATTACCTGAAAAATTCTTAACATAAACCCAATCTCCAGGGCTAAATGGGTGGATCGGATGATCTAACCCTTTGGCCCTGGTTCCCAAAACACTTTTATTAATCTTTTCCAATTGTTTTCCTAAGGATATAACATAATTTTGTAAGTAATGATCTCCCAACTGGTTCAGCTCCTCCCATTGGTATTTAGCCTGATATGGTCTTCCATATAGTATCTCAAAAGGGCTCAAATTTTCTTTAGCCCTAGGTTTTATGTGTATTCGGAGTAGTGCAATAGGTAGCGCTTGGTACCAATAGAGGCTTGCTTCCTGGCATATCTTTGCTATTTGTTGTTTTGTCATGGGATTCATTTTTTCTACTTGTCCATTGGCTTGTGGTCTGTAAGGTGTATGTAATTGCCAATTGATTCCCAGTAGCTTGCTGACTTGCTGTGCTACTTCTGCACAAAAATGTGTGCCCCTGTCTGATGAAATTACCATAGGTACCCCAAATTGGGGTATTATTTCATTTAATAGTACCTTAGTAACCTCCCTCGCTTTATTTGTTCTACAAGAAAACGCTTCTGGCCATCCGGAAAAGGTGTCTGTGAGTACCAATAGGTATCTATACCCCACTTTTCTTGGAAGTTCCAAGAAATCAATTTGCCAATTGTCCCCTGGTATATTTCCTTTCCCAATATTCCCCAATTGTACCCAGTTACCGGTATTAGGATTATTTTTCAAACATATTTCACACTGCTGAGTTACCTGCTGGATTGTAGTATATACATTTCTCCCTATTAATTTCTGATTTTAAAAGTTATACAGGGAGTCTGCCCCCCAATGTGTTCTGTTATTATGTTCCTCTTTAACAATTCCCCATTTCTGTTTGGCAGGAATTATAATTTGGATGTCACTCGAATGGGTCCATCCCCTGGAGGGAACCCACCCTCCCATTTCTTCTATTAATTATTTGTCGGCCATAGAATATTCAATATTTTCTTGCTCACCTAGGCTCTTACTTTTATTATCTGGAATTAAGGCTAAAATCTCTTGCATTCTCTCCACTGCCTGCTTAGCCTCATAGTCAGCCAATCTATTACCTTTTTCCTGTTCAGTGTTACCCTTTGGGTGTCCTTGACAGTGCATGATGGTGACTTTGGTTGGCAGTTGAATTGCCTTTAATAGGCGAAGTATTTCCTCAGCATGCTTAATCTGCCTTTCTTGTGCAGTTAGCAGTCCTCATTCTTTCCAAATTGCTCCATGAGCATGGACAACTCCAAAGGCGTTTTTGGAATCTGTCCATATATTTATCTTTTTCCCTTTTGCCAGCTCCAGGGCCCTCATTAGGGCAATAATTTCAGCCTTTTGAGCTGATGTTCCAGCAGGTAGTGACTGAGATTTGATTATTTTGTTCGCTGTTGTCACCGTGTATCCGGCCTTTTGAGTACCTTGTTGGACAAAGCTGCTTCCGTCTGTGAACCAGGAATCTTGTGCATCTTCCAGAGGTGGTTCTTTCGAATATGATCTGTGTCATGGTTTCAGCTGGGATAGAGTTAATTTTCTTCACTCTAGCTGGTATAGTGCTATGCTTTGAAATTAGCATGGAAAAAAACCTGTTGAGATAACACACAGATGTTTAGGCTGTTGCTGGGCAGCGCTGATACTAGTCAAGGACATGTCTAGCCTCCCATGCTCTGCTGGGTGCACAAGAAGCCGGGAGGGGAGGGGGCACAGCTAAGAGAGTGGATTCAAACTGACCAAAGGGATATTCCATATCATGTAACGTCATGCCCAGTATGCTACCTGGGAGGGGCTGGCCGGGAGAGGGAGGGAGCAATCGCGGCTCGGGGACGGGCAGCGTCGGTCGGCGGGTGGTGAGCGGTTGTATCGTTCGTGTTTCTGCGTTTTTGTTCCCTGTTTTCCCTTTCCTTCCTTCCCCCTTTTATTATATTAACATTACTGTCATTATTATCATAATCATTTATCATCATCATTCTATTGTAGTTATTAAACTGTGCTTATCTCAACCCACAAGTTCTTTTGCTCGTCCGATTCTCTTCCCCATCCCACAGGGGTGGGGGGGGGTGAGCGAGCGGCTGCGTGGTGTTCAGTTGCCAGCTGAGGCTGAACCACGACATCTGCTAGACTATACAGTCTCTATGGTCTCTAAGCAATCGTGTGTAAATGACTCAGATGTCACCCCACTGAGGAAAGAAGCTGTGTTCGTAACATTAGTTACTTCATTATTAGTATTGTCTGGTTCAATTGAAATGGCCTGGTACTGTAGAAATTGGGATGGGGAAAGCCAGTGATTCCCTTTCTGTTTACAACACAGGTGATGCTGTGTGTGAAACCAGTACTGCGATCTTTTGGCCTGAGGTGAATTTCCAGGCTTCCTGAATATTCGGGACCACAGCCGCCACAGCTCACAGGCACCCTGGCCGCCCCTTGCTTACTTTGTCAAGCTGTTTAGAAAAACAGGCCACAGCTCTTCTGTAGGGTCCTAGCCGCTGAACTAGGACTCCCAGAGCTATACCTTGTCTTTCATGGGAAAACAGCCAGAAGGTTTAGTCACATCAGGTAGGCCCAGGGCCGGGGCCTTCATTAGGTCCTTTTAAGTGTCTTGAATGCATTTTGAGCTTCTTTGGACCAGACCAATCGAGTGGGGTTGTTTTTCAAAAGTTCATACAAAGGTTTTACTATTATTCCATAATTATAAATCCATAACCGGCACCAACCTGTCATTCCCAAAAAGGTCCTGAGTTCTTTTACCGTCTGAGGGAGGGGGGTTCTGCAGATGGCTTCTTTTCGTTCTGTTCCTAATTCCCGTTGTCCTCCAGATAATTCATATCCAAGGTAGGTTACTTGTTGCCACACCATCTGAGCTTTCTGTTGAGAGGCTCGATACCCATTTAGTCCCCAAAAGTTCAACAAACTGATAGTCCATTGTATACAGTCAGGTTTTGTTTCAGTTGCTATTAATAAGTCGTCCACATACTGTAAAAGGACTCCTTCCCTGGAGGGAGGATCCCACGTTTGAAGTTCTCATCCTAATAGATTTCCAAAGATTGTTGGACTGTTTTTAAAACCTTGGGGTAACACTGTCCAGGTAAGCTGGGTTTTCCTGCCAGTGGTAGGGCTTTCCGATTCAAATGCAAATAAATTTTTACTTTCTTTGGCTAAAGGCAAACAGAAGAATGCGTTTTTTAAATCTAATACTGTAAACCATACTTGATTATCCCATAATTTAGTAAGTAAGGTATAAGGATTAGCTACCACAGGGTGTAAATCTTTAACAATTTTATTTATTCCTCTTAAATCTTGTACTACTCGATTTCTACCTTTTTCTCTTGTCTCCCTAGCTTTATTTTAACCAGTGGATCCGCTAGGGTAGATGCCCTAGGTCCCTGTCAATCGAACTCTGTTTCAGCTATCAAGGTCTGTGGGGTCTCCTTGAGCTTTGGGCATTCATTTTTCCAATGTCCTTTCTCCTGACAATATGCACACTGATTCTTTCCCAGTCCCCCTCTATTTCCAAAGGGCCTGCCTTCCCCTTCCTCATCCTCTAAATCCTCCTCTGTTTACCATTCCTCTCTGTTCCAAGGCCGCCACCATAGCTGTTGCCATCACTTTCATCAGTTTTCCTCTATCCACGTTCTCCTGATCCCTCTAAACTCTCCATGCCTCCTCATGCAATTTCTCTAAGTCTCTTATTTCCAGTTCTTTTAACTTCTGTAGCTTCTTTCTTATATCTGTAGATGATTGCCCCAAAAATAGAGAAACAAGTTGTTCTTGTCCCACATCCAAGGAGGGATCCAGGGTAGTGTATTTTCGCATGGCATTTCTCAATTGATCCAGAAATTCACTAGGGGTCTCTTTCTGCCCCTGTTTGACAGCACATAATGCTGACCAATTTACAGCTTTTGGAATTGCATTTTCTAATTCCAATTTTATCCAATCTTGGTATCTTTTTGATAATCTATAATCACGCCCGTCATTGGGGTCCCAACGTGGGTCAGTCAGGGGAATGTAACTGTCCACATTCCCTTGTAAGGTTCCCCCAGTAATTTGGGCCTGCACGTGAGTTTGTGCAGTTTTTAATACTAATTGTTTTTCTGTTTCTGTCACTTCCCCCAAAATCAAATCTACATCTGTCCACTCAGGGTCCTGGGTTTTTAAAATTATTATTCAAATTGTTTTGCCACTTGAGAGGGGTCATCCTGGCATCCCCTAGCTACCTCTTCCCAGGCATCTAAATCAGTAGTGGAAAAGGGTACTTTTACTCTAGCCGGTCCTCCTGCCCCTGTTACCTCTCGTAATGGAGCCAGGAGTTGTGGAGCTTTCTCTGTTCTACTGGTCTCTGGCCAAGAGTTCCAAGTTCGTAGGCAGACAGTGTCACCTGGCTGGAATGGGTGGACTGGTGTGTCCAAGGGAAGAGGTCCTTTGATTTAGGTACATGTATAATGAAGACAAAGTCTGTGAGAGAGAAATCAAATATTCCTTGATGGCAGCCTGTCCTCTTATATGCATTTGGTCTCCCTTGTTGTTTAAGAGGTTTGTGGGATATGCCTTCCCATATACGATCTCAAAGGGGCTTACTCCCTCGTTAACCCTAGGGGTTATTTGAATTCACAAAAGAACTAAAGGTAAGGCTTCTATCCAGTTAAGGTGTGCTTCCTGGTAAAGTTTAGAGATTTGCCACTTGAGGGTCTGATTCAGCCTTTCTACTTTTACACTAGATTGAGGCCTCCAGGGGGTGTGTAATTCCCACTTAATCTGTAAAAACTTGAAAATTCCTTGTATTACTTCTGTAATAAAATGAGGCCCATTGTCAGAGGAGATTTCCTCTGCAATACCAAATCTAGGAATAATTTCTTTCAATAAAATCCTAATCACTTCTCTAGCTTTGTTGGTGCGACAAGGGAAAGCCTCTGGCCAACCAGGGAAAGTACCTACTAATACCAATAAATATTTATACTGATTACATTTAGGTAATTCTGCAACCTCCTTTGGCTGAAGAACTGCTTGCAGAAGTCTCATAATGTCTGTTCCATATTTTATTGGCGCCCCTTGCAAGTTTAATATTTCTCTTTCTTTCCAAATTGCCCCATGTGCAGGTACCACTCCAAATGCGCTTGTGGTTTACCACCTAGCACCAATCTTTGTGCAAAAATGACTTGAACAAAATACCTCTGCTCCATGTGTAGTTTGGCATTTTGCACACCGGGTGAATGAACCCACTTTTTGGGATAACGCCTTCACGTCCCGTGCCGGGGACCCATCGGCCACCTGGCAGGGCACAGCCCCTGCTGTCTGTGCCTCAGAGGAAAAGAGAGATGTACCAGCTAGGCTTTAAGTGTGCCAAGAAAGTAGAAATAATTGTGGACTGGACTGTACGGAAGGCTTTTTTTTTTTTAAATGCAGTGTCAAGCCAATTTCAGAAATGCTATCGCTGAATTAAATTCAGCGGGAAAGTTTTTTGGGTTTTTTTTTAAAATCAAAACAATTAAACATGGTCTTTCTCCAAAACACAAGAGACCTGTTGAATGGATTCTAAGTTTCCCTTTCATTTATGGAACAAAACGGCATGCAGAAGTCTGTGGGGCCCCATATTTAGATGATAAATTATACAATTTATGTTGGAAGCAAAAGGATAAATAGATATGTCAATCATGGCATTAATTCTTTGTCTGAGCCTGGGAAAGTCTTATCTATGGTTAATCCGAAGGTATTTCTCTCCGCAGCACTGCTCAGCCAATGCAGGCACAGCCAGTGTGATCCCACCTGGTTGTGCTGTATAGTTCTCTACCAGACACACTGACGCACACTTGGGAATGGAGCAGCAATAGTGACAATTCAGCACATCCTGATGATGTTTATTAACTCTGACAGCTAAAGTGGAGCCAATAATGATACTTGCATCAGGCGCAGATTATCTTATGCACTGTATACAAACAGCATACCCTAGTTCTTCACAAATGACCCGTGGAGTCCCACCTGCTCCTTTGTGCAGAGGAGTCTGTCCCATTAGGTCACAGGAGTGAGTAGGAGGAGGGTATATGCAAGTGCACCATGCAGCATCTCTCCCCAAGCTGAAGTCCTTCCAGAAGTCCACTCCTCCTGTGAGGGCTTGGATACTCAGTTCTTCGATGATTTCACTAGGTCTTTCACCACAAGTATATTTTTTTCTTAAACAATCCAACTCTCAGTTGTGTGAGAGCTCAGGGTACTTTTTAATGGCATCTTTAGTATTCGTAGCAAAGGAGAAAAACTTCAACTCTAAATGGTTCAAAAGCCAGGTGGCATAAAACAAGGCAGCTGATTAAGATGTACCAGTTCTACATCTTTTTCACTTGCAAAGTCAGTAGGAACACACTATCGTGTCAATGCCACCCGATCGTCTTGGCGCAGTGGCACGGTCTGGTGGCTGGGCCCGGGGTGCGCCAGGAGGGCGGGGACCGAGGGGCTTGGGAGGCGTCTGGCCAACCTGTCCCAATGTCTTTCAGCAAGAACCTGCTCAGCAGTGGCCCAGCAGAGGCAGGGGAAAGCGGTGCAGCCCCATGTGAGCGAGCAGAATTGAGGGCATGCCACAGCATCCCGGAGCAGCCTTGCCTGACACATGAACCCTTCTCACCCATTGTGCTGAAGACCTGCCTTGTAACTAGAGCTCTCTGAAGAGGAATGTGCCCTACTTACAGGTTTGGTTTTTTCCGAGACCCAAATTTCCTAAATCCTGATTCAGTTTAAAAATAATGTTTTGAAGGATTTCAGCAACACTATTTTTGAACATCTGCTTGTACGGGATATCCACTTGTGCATGTGTATGTAGGCACATGCACAGGAGCATCAGTGGAAGAAACGGGTACATCTGGTGAAATTAGGGTTTTGTGAGAAAGTGCTACAAGACCAAAGCAAAGCAAACCTTGACTCCTATATCCCTGTACTTCCTCACAGATGCAACAGCACTGATATGATGTTAAAAAGCAGACTTCAGATTTAGCTTTCATCTGAGAAGAAATTAGTACCCTGTAGCTTCATTTGGCATGTGGCATTTAGTGTTTTGAAGTAGCTCCTAGAACTGCAGCTCTGTGCAGAATTTTTACTGCCATGAACAGACCATGCTCAGCTTCATATCAGTAGACATCATAGAATCATTAAGGTTGGAAAAGACCTCTGAGATCAAGTCCAACCGTCAACCCAACACCACCATGCCTCCTAAAACATATCCCCAAGTGCCACGTCTGCATGTTTTTTGAACATGACATGTCCATACCAATTTCATGTTAACCACATTATGGTCAAAACCTTATAAATGGAGTAATTTAAGGAAAAATCCCAATAAACCATTCAGTGTTATATAGTTGAATAGTCACATACAACATTCTGTCACTATGGCTAGAATTCAAGATGCATCTAACTATAATAAAGCATCATACTGTGGGTCTGCAATAGCATTGCAGGCAATTTGGGAGAAGGTAATTTTGCTAAAAAAGCAGTAGTTTAAACAAAATGTAGATTGAGCAAAATCTCAAATACAGTCTTTTGGCTGCTCTGAGGACTTATATCAGTATACTCTAGCAGAACTGTGTCAGTTCACCTTGGTTGAAGGGCTGGCCAAATAGGTTTATTCTTTCACTCAGAAAGAGGTCATAATCCTCAGAGGTGAGTTAATGTGATGGTTATATCACTGGGGATACAGTAACAAAAGTAAAAACCCCTAAAGATAAAAAAAAAATTGTTAAAATAGAAATTGTTGAAAGTACAAGGCAGAAGGAAGAGAAGGAAGAAAAGCCTTCATAGAATATTGCGCTATTCTTAAAAACAATAATCAGCAATCAGAACAGCAAGGAAATGTTGCCAAACTGGAGCTTCTCAAATAACTATGCAGCACAGAAGTATTACTACAGAATCTAATGTCATGGTTTTAGCTGGGAAAGAGTTAATTTTCTTCACTGCAGCTGGTGCAGTGCTGTGCTTTGGACTTAGTATGAAAACAATGTTGATAACACACTGTTGCGTGAGGAGTGGCTAGGGGGAGACCCTACTGTTGAGTCACAAGGTTCAGACAGGACCCCCTTGCTTTCTAAACTCCTTCTCAGAGAAGAGTCTAGGTGCAGCTAAGTCCAGTCTTAGTCTCAGACTTGGTCAACGGTTGATTTTCTAAGGGTTGTAGAAGTAACCACCCATCAGAGTATTTGTTGTTAGTAACCGATTTGCCAGATGCCCCGGCCGGTAGCGTTCAATGAGAACGATCATGGCTAGATTAATGAATAGTGCAATTTATTAAAGCAACAGATACACAGGTTCTTTGGATTACCGGCGATAAGATTGCTGGTTACAAGACGCACACAAATACTAAGATGATGAGTAACACTGCTAGGCTACAAATGCATTAAGCAAATATGAAGCATTGGAGATTTAAAGTGAAGCTATAGAGAGGTTTCTAAGTTTTCCTGGGGAAACAGATGGTATAACCAAGTGCTCAAATCTTACCCGAAGGTGTCCCAGTGGGGGGGAAGAGAGGCTCAGCCCATTGACTGGTCCCAGAAGTCAGAGTGGTATACGATGGTATCTTCCCCCACACCCTCTTTCTCTTCACACATTTTTTATTATTTTTTACCTTTCAGGTGGAGCTTGAGTGACTCTAGTCATACATACCTTTATTATGATTGGGGTAGAATTTCCTTATTTTACTTTTAAAAGCATAGACTAGAAGAAATTCAAAGTGCATGCCCAGTGAGGGGTGGTCGCACTTTAGAAGTAGGTAACTTTTGGGATGAAGGTGTGTTTTGGCATTATAATGATATTATAATTAGCAAAGTTCACCAAAAGGACAGCATTTTGTCAAAAGTATGACGGACTGTTGGCCTGGGGTGGCAAATGTGCAGTGTACCAGCTCCATGGTGCCTCGAGTTCCCATTTATCACAGAGCCTGGCCACGATGCCTCCGCAACGCTCCACCCTCTGGACAACTCCTGTTAGAGTCAGTACACCAAGTTCTCCTGGCATTGCCGACATCTATGGTTACTAGGGAGCTTCCGTGGAATGGATACCTCACATAGCAGCTGCACTTCACCCTGACAGCTTCTTCAATGCTGTACCTTTTCTGAAAACATGTTTAATTTCTAAGTCACCTCCAACAATTATCACATACACTCATGTTTTAGTTGTTGGGTAGTGCTTGTACTAGTCAAGGACTTTTCCAGCTTCCCATGCTCTGCCGGATGCGCAAGAAGCTGGGAGGGGAGGGGGCACAGCAAAGACAGCTGATCCAAACTGACCAAAGTTGTTGCTGTACGCCTCTATGGGAGAACTTATCTTGGGCCGCATATCTCCGGGACACAGGGCTCTACCCACCCTGGGGACAGTGATGCACAGACATCAATATGATGGATACAAAATGTCCGTTTATTTAGCTGCGTCACATGCTTATATAGCTCTTGTGCTTCCTGTTCCTGCCACTCCTATGGGGAGGAGTCTATCTTTCCATCACATCCCGTGATCTTCCGGTCGCCGATCCCTGTCTATTCCCCTACATCTCCCCCTCCCCATGCTGCTAAAAGTTCTATAAAGATACTTGCGTAAGCGGATACATATTGCAGTCACGTCTATGTTCATGTAACTCTTGCAGGCGCTCTCTGATTTGTCTTATAACACAGCATAACAATGGCAGCCCACAAGTAACCATGGTTACTACACACAACAAGATCCCCCCAATTATTACTATCCAGTTCCAGTTCATATCTCTCTTTTGCCGCCCTTTCCCAGTGTTGCTCTCGTTGCAATATTGCTTGCGATCTTGTCAAGGAGCTCATTTCTTTTCCCAATGGCACGGCTAGCATGAGGATCCATGTCAGCAGACCCTGCAAAGAGACAACTCAGAGAGGGATTATTCATTATACATCCTTGCACAGTTCTGCTTTCACACACTTTGCAGGCACCCATTCTATGCGCCCTTCATTCTCAGCCGCGGCGTAGCCCCTCCCCAGGCATCTCAGTTTCCATCCTCTCGCCCATTGCTCACTGCCTGGGAACCTTACTCATACCTGCGGATAGCGCTCGCCTGCTTGAGCTTTGCCAAAGTGCTTCTCCACTGCTGTAACTTGCTCCTGCCCGCGTATAAAATGATTAAGCGAATATAGTGCATGCATTAAAATAGTTTGCTGAGCTGCTACAGGTATAGCTCCCTTATACCCCTCCCCCTCCCCAAGCTGTATTATCTTTGCTTTCAAGGTGCGATGAGCGCGTTCAACTATTGCCTGCCCCGTGCTATTGTAAGCAATGCCGTGTTTTAATACAATATTCCAAGCTTTACACCATTCTTCGGTACTTCGAGCCCGAAAGCACGGTCCATTGTCTGTTTTTACCTCGGTGGGCTTTCCAAGCCACGCCATCACTGTGGTCCAATGCGCGGTCAAGTGCGTTGTGGTCTGCTTCCAATGTTGAGTAGCCATGATGACTCCACTATATGTATCAATTGTAATTGTGAGGTGCCGTCCGGGGGCCAACTGTGGACATTCAGTAAAGTCAGTCTGCCAGATAGCATTTGCTTCCAGTCCTCGAGGGTTGACTCCTGCCTCCCACAGTGGCGAGTGCTGACAGTAAGGACAGGTGGCTACTACTTCTCTTGCTGCTCTTATTGAGATGCCACACTCCTTTGCCAAGGCTTTAGCACCCAGGTGCAGTTGTTGATGCAGTTTCTTTGCCTCTGTCAAGGTCCAGACTCCCGCGGCTGCCTCATCAGCCATGCGATTCCCCTCAATCAGTGGTCCAGGCCCCGTCTGATGACTGCGAATGTGAATTACTGTCACCGTTGCTCCTCACTGCGATAAAGCAACCTCTAGCATCAAGGCAATTTCCGTGTGTGGCACACCTTCTCGTTTCATGGATGTGACTAATTTATACACGTATAAAGAGTCCGTGCACACATTTATATGCTGATCTATATCCTTTTGCAGGGCCATCTCTAGCGCTTTCGCTTCTAGCCACTGCACACTTTTACCCTGCTCCTCATACGTCTGGCGCATCCAACTATTCTCTTCTTTCCACACTACCGCCTCTCTGTTCGTCTTCGAGGAAGCATCTGTGAAATATGTTGGTCCTGGGTGAGGGGTATCCAAAACTCTACTATCCACACTGAAATCCACCACTTTGGCTGTCTCGGCTCACCTCTGTACCATGCCTGTGACGATTTTCCCTGGGTACGAGTATACTGCCAATTGTATATCCTCTTCACTCTCTACCACCTTCCGCCATTTCTCCCCATTCCACGGCACTGTCAGCTTATCTGGCTCCTTCCCAAAGATTCCCTTGCTTTCCCTTCGCAGACACCAAATCATTCCCCCGGCTACCTTGACTTTTGTGGAGAATGCATCCTTGGGAACCTTCTGATATACCCATTGCAGTGGTTTTTCTTCCCCCACCCTTATTTGATATAGCAATCCTAATCCTCCACCGGCGGTCAGAATCCAACCTGCGATTAATTCCTCCTGAGGGTCCCACTGCCATACTCCTTCCTTTTGCATTCGATGTTCTATCATCTGCAACTGCTGGACTGCCTCAGCGTCTAAACTCCTGGGCTCCCATGGGTCGGTCCCTTTCAGCAACGCATAGAAAGGTTGCATCTCCTCACCGGTGACACGCACGAATGTCCGCAACCACTGCAGTGCTCCTACCAGCTTCTGTACATCGTGTAAATTTTTAACCTTAGGTGTAAGTTTAATAGGCTGAGCTTGTATGCAATCCCCTTCTATTCTAGCACCCAGAAATCCACACACTGGTCCTCGCTGTACCTTTGCCTCCGCTACCTTGAGGCCCTGTCCCTCAAGGCCCCTTTGGGTGTCTGAAAAGACTTGTTCACACAACGCCTCGGTGGGCGCAGCTATGAGGACATCATCCATGTAGTGGATCATGTAGATTCTCTCCCGATACTGTCGCCTTACTTGCTGCAATGCAGAAGCCACATACCTCTGGCAGATCGCTGGAGAGTTTTTCATCCCCTGCGGAAGTACTGTCCACTGCCATCTACTACCTGGTTCTGCGCGGTTCACCGCAGGCAGAGTAAAGGCAAATCTCTTTCTATCATCGGGATGTAGCGGAATACTGAAGAAGCAGTCTTTGATATCTAAAACAATGACTTGCCATCCTTTCGGGACAGCACTCAGATCTGGTAGGCCGGGTTGGAGAGGCCCCATGGCCTCCATTTGCTGATTCACTGCTCTAAGGTCATGCAGCATCCTCCATTGGTTTTTCTCTTTCTTTTTTATAGCAAATATAGGGGTGTTCCACGGGCTCATCGAGGGCTCTAGGTGCCCCGCTTCGTGCTCTCGTCTTACTATAGCTCTTACAGCCTCTGTTTTCTCTGTTGTCAGGGGCCACTGCTCCACCCAGATGAGCTGTTTGGTTTTCCACACTAACTTGTGGTGACGAAGCCCCTCTGAGGCAGTGTCCCTTATGCTAAATTTTTCAACCCGATCCCCATCTGGGCAAGGGCGTCTCGCCCCAACAAGGGGCTTGCTACCCCATCTGCTACTAGTATGGTCACTATGGCCGTGAGGAGCTTCCCTGCCTCCTCGTCCATGACTTCGAGTTTCACAGGGCAAGTACTAGTCCTCGTTTGTTGTTCTCCTCCCACCCCTATTATACGTTTTCCCATGGCAAGGGGCCAAGTTGGTGGCCACCGTTCGAGTGGCATTATTGTGACATCTGCCCTGGTATCCACTAATATTCCCAGGCATATCCGTGCTGGACAACTCGGCTCTTGTGGGGTAATCATCACCGCCGCCATGGGTCTCTCATCACAGCCTATGACCAAGGCCATGTGGGGGCTGTAACCTGAACATCTTGCTGGTTCTGCTCCCCTGCCTGAAGGTTCACTCCCCCTTGGCCCGCTACAGTGGGCCAAGCTCCTGGCACTGGCACCATGATGGGGGCCATTTGACTCACAAGAGGCGCGAATCCCCCTCGCTTCGCCCTCCTTTGGCCATTTCCCGGCTTTGTGGCTGGACAATCTCTTGCCAGATGTCCTGGCTTCCCACACACCCAGCACCTCCCTACTGGGCGCGCTCCTCCTCCATTACATCCCCCCTTTCCGCTAGTGGGCACCCAGCTTTAAAGTGCCCTTGCCGTCCACACAAATGACATCTCGGCCCCACCCCCGGCCACTTGCACCATCACCCTTTCTTCACTTCCGCAGTCAGGGTTCTGGCAGATGTGCGCTCCCACACCGCCATGCTGATTCAACGCCTCCTGGCGCAAGACATGCCTGATGGTTTGATCCAATGATGCCCCCACTGCCAGGGTGCGGAGGACATCTTGTGTCTGTGGATTTGCTTGACTTCGGAGGCAATCCATAAGGACTGCCTCCTTGGCTGCTGGTGGCAATTCTGATTCTATAATAGCCTTCTGCAACCTGTCACAAAACGCTGTAAATGGCTCTGCTAGTCCTTGCTGTATCTTTTGCCAAGGTTCTGCTTTTTTTTAATACCTGCCCACTTCACTATACGCTCTGCGGGAACTCTCCATCACCACTTGCAGCTCCCTGCCCTTCCTCCAGGAGCTATTCGGACAGGGAATATCCCGGGCATCTCTATCCTTACTCCATCGAGGCTACAATCTCTGGCTATCAGCCGCCAGTTAGGTAACTCGACTGACTGTCGCTGGGGCGCACCCTTCGTTAAGAGTCCTGTCTGCCACCGAGTTACTTCCCCTAGTGCGCGCATAACCTGCTGCAGCTGCCGCAGCACGTCCTCCACGGACCCCTCCGGAGCTGCAGCGCTCCGGACCTCCCCTTTTGGCAGTCCCTCTCCTCCCTCCTTCTGACTGGTCCTCCGAGTCCTTGCTGCCTTATGCCTCTTTTTTGCGCGCTGCAGGCAATCTGCCCCATCTTCCCACATGTGGACATCGGTTTCTCCCCCAACTTCTGATTCGCTGCTACTCGAGGTTGATCTATAGCCACCCTGTCCTCCCCTCCAGGCACCCCAATCCCCCTCCTCACCCGACTCCCATCTCAAGGGTTGCCCCGGGAGCCAGTCTCGAGGGTCGGGCAGAGGGCGGCGCCGCTGCCGGCGCTGATCATCCTTCTCCTTCCGCTCCGTCACTCCCGCTGCGTCCGCTGCCACGTCACCCTCCCCGTGCGCAGGTACCCGCGCCTGTGCCAAATCGTCCCAGGGGTATGCAGGGGGGCATTCCAAAGGCCCTGCTGGCTCAACAGGGAACACCGTCGCTTCCCGATCCGCCTCTTCGGGAGCCTCAGACTGAGTAGTTGGCCAGGCTACTCCGTCCGAACTCCCCGCTTCTTCCCCATCCCCCGCGATGCTTGCCCCTGTCTGCGTCCCCACTGCCCCTCCTGGGTCTCTTTCCAGGCTACTGTCGCCTGTAGCACCGTGCAGGCACAGCCGCGCCTGCCGCCACGTCTCCTGATCCTCCCGAGCTTTCAATAGTAATCGGTGTATCTTTCCCCAGAGCTGTATGTACTGGGGTTTTTCCATCATAGCCCTTTCGGCTAACTCCTCTTTAATTCTCACCCACTTATCCTTATTAAATATGTCTGCGGGACTCCGTATGAGCCCCTGCGTAATCATCCATTGGATGGCCTTTGAGGTAGGCGCCTTCGAAATCGAAGTTCCATATTCCTTCCCCAATCCCTTCAGTACCTTTACGACTGATTCCATGGCACGTCCGCCGACCTGCGGCTCCCTGTCCCGCCCCTGCGTGCCCCAAGCTATCTTTTCCCCCCGGCGAACTTGCCATGCCGCCCCACCGATCACGTCAGGTTCACCACTTGTTGCTGTACGCTTCTGTGGGAGAACTTATCTTGGGCCGCATATCTCCAGGACACAGGGCTCTACCCACCCTGGGGACAGTGATGCACAGACATCAATATGATGGATACAAAATGTCCATTTATTTAACTGCGTCACATGCTTATATAGCTCTTGCGCTTCCTGTTCCTGCCACTCCTATGGGGAGGAGTCTATCTTTCCGTCACAGCTCGTGATCTTCCGGTCGCCGATCCCTGTCTAGTCCCCTACACAAAGTGATATTCCATATCATGTGACGTCATGCCCAGTATATTAATTGGGGGGAGTTGGCACGGGGAGGCAGTGATTGCGTCTCGGGGAATGGCAGCATCGGTCGGCGGGTGGTGAGCTGTTGCATCACTTGTTGTTTGGATTTTTTTTTTCCCCACCTTCTGAGGTTTAATCTCACTCTCTCTCTCTCTCATTATTTTGTTTTTCATTATATTGCTATTATTATTATTATTACTGTTTTATTTTCATTATTAAACTGTTCTTATCTCAACCCATGAGTGTTCTTACTTTGGCCCTTCCGATTTTTTCCCCCATGCCATGGGGGCGGGGGGAGTAAGCAAGCAGCTGTGTGGTGTTTAGTTGCTGACTGGGGCTAAACCACAACATTTTTGGAGTTTATGCACCTCTATCCTTTGCAGCAGTGTGCACACCTGTGGGAGCGGCACCCAGATAGGGGAACTCCTCCACTAAGTGACAGAGCTCTGGGAGGAGGTGAGTAGGTTGAGGAGTGTCAGGGTGTCCAAGAGAGAGATGGAAACTGCACCCTACCTTCCCTGGGACGGGTCCATGAGGCAGACAGGATGCATGGTATGGAGGATTCCCTATCCTCTCTCCACCTGGCTGGACATGGTGACTTAAGGGATGGGGGGAATGGCAACAAGTTCCTGCTCAGTGCAGCAGGCCCATCTCCTCTGTGACTATCCCACCTTCCCAGGCACCCATGTACAATAGGTATGAGGCTCTGCAAGTGGAACCGAATGATGACAAGGATGATGGTTCATCTAGGTTGGAGGAGTCATCAAGGTTAAGTCGGCCTATGCCCTGCATGAAAACTGTTTCCATAAAGAAAAAAAGACAGGTTGTTGCCATAGGAGACTATTCTGAGGGGAACAGAAGGCCCGCTATGCAGACCAGACCCACTTTTTAGGGAAGTCTGCTGCCTCCCTGGGGCCTGGGTTAAAGATGTGAACAGAAAACTCCCTACCTTGGTACAGCCCTCAGATTATTGGCCATTGTTGATTTTTCAGGTAGGCATTGATGCAGTTGCAATAAGAAGGCCAAGGGCAATCAAGAGAGACTTAAGGGCCTTGGGACAACTGGTTAAGTGATCAGGAGCACAAGTAGTGTTCTCCTCTATCCTTCAAGTTGCAGGGAATGATGTGGGAAGAAACAGGAAGAGCCAGCAGATCAATACGTGGCTCTGAGCCTGGTGTGACCAGCAGAATTTTGGGTTTTTTTGATCATGGGTCAGTCTACGTGACACCAGGCCTGCTGGTGACAGCTGGGGTATGCCTGTTTCAAAGGGGGATAAGGATCTTTGCGGAGGAGTTAGCAGGGCTCATTGAGAGAGCTTTAAACTAGATTTGAAGGGGGGAAGGGATAAAACCATGCTCGCTAGAGATAAGCCTGGGGGCAGCATGCCAATATTTGAGGAACGGTGTGCTAGCGAGGTCCTTTGTTCTGCCATCCCAGTGGAGGTAGGGGATGGACATCCATGTGGCTTCTTCCCCAGAAAAGGTGGCAGGACCAATAGCCCAACTGAAGTACATCTGCACCAGTGCACGTTGCATGGGTGACAAACAGGAGTAGCTGGAAGCCATTGTGCAGCTGGAAAACTATGGTATAGTGCCAATCACAGAAACATGGTGGGATGACTCACACAACTGGAGTGCTGCAAGGGATGGCTATTGTGCTGGTTTTGGCTGAGAAGGGGTTAATTCTCCTCACTGTGGGGGTCGGCTACCTTTCCAGCTTCCCTCGCTCTGCCGCGTGGCGGGGGGGGGCTGGGAGGGGCTGGGCCATGGTGGGGGCGGCTGACCCCGACTGGCCAATGGCAGGTTCATTCCATACCATGTGACACCATGACCAGTATATTGAGGGGGGGCAGTTGCAGCTCGGGAGCGCGCGGCGTCGGGTCGGCGGGCGGCGAGTGGCTGCGGCGCGTGCGGTTTGTTTTGGCGGTTCGTTCCCCTTTCCCCCTCCACTGGGGCTTTGCGCCTCTCATTGTTCTCCTTTACATTGCATTTCTGTTGTTGTTTCTTTTAATTTTAATTATTAAACTGTTCTTATCCCAACCCACGAGCGTTACCCTTCTGATTCTCTCCCCCATCTACCGGTAGATGGGGGAGTGAGCGAGCGACTGTGTGGGGCTGAGCTGCCGCTAAACCACGACAGTCTTTTTGGCGCCCAACGTGGGGCTCAAGGGTTGGAGATAACAACAGCTGCTGGTCACAGCACCATGTTGTCCTTTTTGCAGTTGGTGTTACAGATTGGTGTTGGTTTGTTGAGTCTGCTGTGTTCTGCTGTGATTAGAAATGTTTTGCCTACGAGATTTGTTATACAAACATTCATTTTCAGCTTTACCTGGTATTTGGGGTTTTTGCTGAAACCATTACTGTACTTCGGATACCACCTTGTTGAGGCAATTAGCAATTATACCTCCTCCTCGGAGAGATTTTATATGGAGGAAATACAGAACAGTACCTTTGCAACTTTGTTCTATGATGTCTGTGCCTTTGTTACAACAACCTTTTTGTATCTTGAACATCCTTGGGTGGTTAAGGTGCACTTATTGTTAGTTTTTGGGCATGTTGTTTTGGTTTTGACTAAGCAACTTAAGACTATCACCCAGAAATCTGCCCCGAGGCTTGATAGTTACTAGTGGCAGGGCATGTGGGATAGCATGGGCAAATACCTAGGGCAGTGGGCACCCCCAGTGTTTCGGAGTTTCACCCCCGAACAAGTGCAGAATCCTGAAAAACTAGAAGAATATTTGGAGAAAGTATGTTGTTACGCTGGGAACTCCAGAGAGACACAGATAACTGCAACATGCTGGGGTCTGGCCCATGCATACCGAGCCCTGCTCAACAGTATTCAGTGCCCCCAGGGGGAAGAGAATGTCTCTGGATTGAAATGCAAAGTGACTGGCACTGTAGACAATCCAGCCCTGACGACAGGCACTGCAGCCACTCAAACCCCCACGACAAGTACTGGAGCTGGCTCAGAAAATAAACCCGTACCAGTATCAGTTGCCCCCATACACAAGACAAAATATTGGAAGCGGACGTCAACTCGTTTAGAACGGGATGATGAAGAACCAGGGCCATCGCGGGGAGAGGAGGAAGAAGTAATAAATGAAATAGAGACCACCTGATCCCTGTCCTTAAGCAAGTTGCAAGATATGCGAAAAGATTATAGCCGTCGTTCAGGTGAGCACATTGTCACCTGGCTGCTCCGATGCTGGGATAATGGGGCCAGTAGCCTGGAACTAGAGGGAAAAGAAGCCAAACAATTGGGATCCCTTTCTGGGGAAGGGGGCGTTGACAAAGCAATTGGGAAAAAAACACAAGCCCTCAGCCTCTGGAGGCGACTTCTGTCTGGAGTGAAGGAAAGGTATCCCTTTAAAGAAGATGTTACATATCGCCCAGGAAAATGGACAACTATGGAGAAAAGCATCCAGTATCTAAGGGAATTAGCTGTGTTTGAGGTGATTTATGGTGACCTGGACGATCAATGGTCATCCAAAGATGCAGATGAAGCCGAGTGCACATGACCCATGTGGCGGAAGTTTGTATGGAGCGCACCATCCTCGTATGCAAACTCATTGGCAGTGATGTCCTGGAAAGATGACGAGACACCAACGGTGGCAGAGGTGATTGATAGACTCCAGGATTACGAAACAAAGCTCTCTTCCTCGCTCGTCTCCGCTGTGGAGAAACTATCCCAAGAGGTCCAGCAACTCAAAGAAGATCTGTCCTACTCCCCACCTCGACAGGGTAGTGTCTCAGCTGTTGGGAATAAGCGTCCTTTGGCTCAAAGAAGGGGATACACACCACGGGCCACCCTATGGTTCTACCTGCGTGACCACGGAGAGGAAATGATGAGGTGGGATGGCAAGCCTACCTCGACCCTACAGGCACGAGTACATGAACTGCAAGGAAGAACAGTCACTCAGGGAGGTTCTTCCAGGAAAGCTGCTGCTCCAGTTTCCTTTGAGCAAGTCCCCAGACAGAGGAGTAGAAGCGCAGATTTTATTTCTAAGCATAATAGAGGGACTTCTGATTCACATTTACAGGAAGTGAGTTGTGACTGCCATGATCAGGACTAGAGGGGCCCTGCCTCCAGCCGGGTGGAGGAAAGGGATAACCGGGCTTACTGGACTGTGTGGATCCGATGGCCTGGCATGTCCGACCCACAGGAGTATAAAGCTTTAGTGGACACCGGCGCACAGTGCACCTTAATGCCATCAAAGTATATAGGGGCAGAACCCATCAGCATTGCTGGAGTGACAGGGGGATCCCAAGAGCTAACTGTATTGGAGGCCAAAGTGAGCCTAACCGGGAACGAGTGGCAGAAACACCCCATTGTGACTGGCCCCGAGGCTCCGTGCATCCTTGGCATAGACTATCTCAGGAGAGGGTATTTCAAGGACCCAAAAGGGTACAAGTGGGCTTTTGGTGTAGCTGCCTTGGAGATGGAGGAAATTAAACAGCTGTCTACCTTGCCCGGTCTCTCGAAGGACCCTTCTGTTTTGGGGTTGCTGAAGGTCAAAGGACAACAGGTGCCAATCGCCACCACAACAGTGCACCGGCGGCAATATCGCACCAACAGAGACTCTCTGATCCCCATCCATAAACTCATTCACCAACTGAGGAGCCAAGGAGTCATCAGTAAGACCCACTCACCCTTTAACAGTCACATATGGCCAGTGTAGAAGTCTAATGGAGAGTGGAGACTAACAGTAGACTATTGTGGCCTGAATGAAGTCACTCCACCGTTGAGTGCTGCTGTGCCAGACATGCTAGAAATTCAATATGAACTGGAGCCAAAGGCAGCCAAGTGGTATGCCACAACTGATATCGCTAATGCATTCTTCTCAATCCCTCTGGCAGCAGAATGCAGGCCACAGTTTGCTTTCACATGGAGGGGTGTCCAGTACACCTGGAAGCGACTACCCCAGGGGTGGAAACACAGTCCTACCATTTGCCATGGACTGATTCAGACTGTACTGGAACAGGGAGAAGCTCCAGAACACCTTCAATACATTGATGACATCATTGTGTGGGGCAACACAGTGGAAGAAGTTTTTGAGAAAGGAGAGAAAATAGTCCAAATCCTTCTGAAAGCTGGTTTTGCCATAAAACAAAGTAAAGTTAAGGGACCCGCACGAGAAATCCAGTTCTTAGGAATCAAATGGCAAGATGGTCGTCGTCAGATTCCAATGGATGTGAGCAACAAAATAGCACCCATGTCTCCACCAACTAGCAAAAAGGAAACACAAGCTTTCTTGGGCTTTGTGGGTTTTTGGAGAATGCATATTCCAAATTACAGTCTGATCGTAAGCCCTCTCTATCAAGTGACCCGGAAAAAGAATGATTTCAAATGGGACCCTGAGCAACGACAAGCCTTTGAACAGATTAAACGAGAAATAGTTCATGCAGTAGCTCTTGGGCCAGTCCGGGCAGGACAAGATGTAAAAAACATGCTCTACACTGCAGCCAGGGAGAATGGCCCTACCTGGTTTAGTGTTAGGTAGTCCTGTGAAGAGCAGGGCATTGGACTCAATGATCCTTATGGGGCCCTTCCAACTCAAGATATTCTGTGATTCTATGTGTTCTCTCTCTTTTCCTGTTATGTAAATGCTTTTTTTCCTTTTATGCAAATACTTCTTGTACCAAACTTAACGTGTCTTAAGAATGTCACTTTTCCTTTTCTTTTTTTTTCTTTAATTTAAAAACCCTCAGTCATCTTGACAAAAGCTAACAAGTTTGTTGGTTCGCGTCTACATGCAAATGATTTCTCTCTCCAAAGCTTTTCATCAGCTTTTCCTCTACATCCACCACTTTGGTTTCTTGTAGTGTTGGGCTTCAGGATTTGATGCCAATGATAGAAGAAGTGAGTGCAGGAATATAATTCTTCACTTTGTGAGATTCTGACTCAACCTGTTTTGAGTTTTCAGTGGATTAAGCAGATGTTGATTCCTGTCATATGACTACATTGTATTTGGTTTACATGGGTAGTGGGGGAGGAGGGGAGCTACAGGGGTGGCTTCTGTGAGGAGATGCCAGAAGCTGTCCCCGTGTCTGACAGAGCCAATTCCAGCCAGCTCCAAGATGGACCCACCGCTGGATAAAGCTGAGCCCATCAGTGATGGTGGTAGCACCTCTGTGGTAGCATATTTAAGAAGGGGTAGAAACTGCTGCACAACAGCAGCTGGGAGAGCAGAGTGAGAATATGTGGGAGAAACAACTCTGCAGACACCAAGGTCAGGGAAGAAGGAGGGGGAGGAGGTGCTCCAGGCGCTAGAGCAGAGATTCCCCTGCAGCCTGGGGCGAAGGCCATGATGAAGCCGGTTGTCTCCCTGCAGCCCATGGAGGTCCATGGTGGAGCAGATATCCACCTGCAGCCCATGGAGGAACCCATGCCAGATCAGGTGGATGTGCCCTGAAGGCTGTGACCCTGTGGAGAGCCTGTGCTGGAGCAGGCTCCTGGTAGGACCTGTGGACCCTGTGGGGGACCCACACTGGAGCAGTCCATTCCTGAACAACTGCACCCTGTGGAAAGGACCCATGCTGGAGCAGTTCATGAAGAACTGCAGCCTGTGAGAAGGCCCCACTTTGGAGAAGTTTGTGAAGGACTGTCTCCCACGGGAGGGACCTCATGGTGCAGCAGGGGAAGAGTGTGAGGAGGAAGCAGTGGCAGAGACAGTGTGTTAGGAACTGACTGCAGTACCCATTCCCCATCTCCCAGCACCGCTTGGGGGGAGGAGGTAGAGAAATTGAGATTGAAGTTGAGCCCGGGAAGAAGGGAGGGCTGGGGGGAAGACATTTTTAGATTTATTCTTGTCATCTGCTGCTATAAAATACCCTTCTAAAATGCTATTCCTCCCACAGTACTATGTTTACGTTCACATCACACAACCCTCAAAGCACTTGAATTCAAGACTTGCAGTCAAAGTGAAAGGAAACGCTGTTTGCTTTTACCATCTTCTGTGATTTTTCAGGATTTTCATCTTTGGTGACATTAAAGTTACTATCAAGTCCTGCATGATGCATCTCCCTTTACTACAGCCACATTTACTGCAATTACCCCATGAGGAAGTAAACCAGTATTTTAAACCTTTAAAACAGTCTCCAGTTTTGAAAATCTGCCTTCTAAATCACAGTCAAAGGAATTTTTATAAAGTGGTATATATTCTACAAACACCATGCTTTCTTGATGAAGAGCCAAACTTTGAAAAAGGCATGAGGCATGTGGATAGGCACAGTTGTTTGGTTTTTTTAAAGGTACAAATGTTATGGAATTAATATAAAAAAAAATTAAATGTACAGTCACAACACCCATAAAATTTACTAACTGCAGAAGTAAATCTCTTCTGTCTTTGAATTTTGTAACACATTGCACTTAGGAAAAAACCCTATATAAAACAAGTTATATTTTAATAATATATGATACACAGGCATCAAGTTACATTTTTTTATACATCTCTAACTCAGCTGGTTCTATGGCACAAGTGGATGGAAGAACTACGTGAGACTGCCTCTGTTTTCTTTAGAAACTGACAATTAAAGAATATGAAAAATTAATATTATGAAAAGCTCAAATATTTCTTGCTTTCCTACATTTTTAGGTTTAATGTTTACAGTATAACATACAACTTCATACTTTCATTACAACTATTTATTATTATTTTGACTTCATCTATATAAATTTACTAACATTTCAAAATTTTTTTCCAAATATTGCAGATGATAATTTACAGTGTTGAAGTTAACTTCAGTGCTATTATAAAGTAATAAAAAATTTGCAAAATAACTTTAAAAAGTGCATTTTCTGTTCTGTAGTTCAGCCTCAAAATAGGTCAACATTTTAAAAAATTAAAGCCTGTTAAAATAGTGTTTGAAAAGTAGAGAGGGCAGAGTAATCTTCTTGCGCTCCTTTGATCCAATGACTTCCACAGGTTAGTCAGCAGTCTGCCATATACCGTCCTGAAAAATAAAGGTAGGATTTTTTGCAGTCAGTAGATAAACCAGATTTTGTCAGTATTTTCCTGGGAGCAGTTTCACTATGGAAAAACAAAAAAAGTGAAACAGTTTTCAGCCATGTTTTAAAGGAAAAGTAATTATTTATGCATCACTTATTTAACAGTTTCATATTTTATAATTTAGCACTATAGAATATATCATATTAATTTGAATATATAAACATGTCGGTGTCTTACCAGTGGCAAACCTCTTCTTAAGGAGGGAAAGTCGATAGCCAGTGCCTACTAGCTCTACATCTGCTCCTGAAAGGGTGCTTCCTTCACTAATGAATAGCACTGCAAGTGTTGCTGGTTTACTGGGCCCTTCTGAAAGTTCAAATTTTGCCCTGAGGGATCCAGAACCTATGAAAACAACAAAACTGAAAGGCTGGTTGTTTTGCAAGACCAAGACAATCTCCCATAATTTTTAATAGTAAGGAGTAGAACTAACGGGGTGATCTTTAAGACCTATTCCTAGTGGCAGTCCCATATAAATTTTCAGAAGAGATGAGAGTACAATTCTCTTTTTTCCAATACTCTGTTTCAGACAGTGACTAGCGAATGATTTAGAGAGAAGCAATACACAGTTCTACAAGATTATACTCATAGAAGAATGTGTATATCAGACAGCCTGGTAATCTCTTATTACATGAAATACCTGATTGTTCTCTATAATCATCATTTATGCTTGCTGGTTTATCTTGTATGTAGTACTTTTCATTAGCAGATTTGAAAGTGCATCAGAATATTTAAATGTCTGTTTGGATGAATGTACGTGAACAAAACAATCGGAAGAAATGCAGCTGAACAGCAATATACCCAGAGGAAAGAAATTCTTATTTTTCTAATAAAGACAAGGCCTGATTAAATACATTTCCCCAAAAACTTCAGTTGATTTCTCATAGACAGTGGTAAAGTTCACTTCAGTTCCATTATAAAGTAGTAATAGTTCAAAATTACTTTAAGTACACCTTTGTAGTCAATGCAAGGCATTTTAAAAAACCCCAACATTACTGCTAGTCTCTTTCTCTAGTTCTTAAACAAGTCTTTTCTTTTTCTTGCAAAATATGCTGGGGGAAAAAAGAGATCTGGTCCAGATCTGACCAGAGCATGTTAAAACAAACTTGTTATAAGCATTCATTAAATTAACTTAATAGTCACTGGTTGTAATGTTGATTCATTTGCTCTCAGAGTTGTTGTGCTTGTTCTCAGAGTTGTGTTACATAACAGCTTACTTGCCATATGCATTCCCTGTGGTGCTGTTTATCACCTCTGGGAGTTGGATTAAAGTTATTGCTGTACTGTACTGTGTAACACTGGCTTATGGTATGATAAAATTATTGGTTATGAGATTGTACTCAGCACTGCTGTCATCACTGTACTTCAGGAGCCAACTCTCAGAAACTATTAATGATTACATTTTTTACCTCTTCTCGGAGACCCAATCTATAGGGGAGATGGGGGGACATACTTTCCCCTGCTCCTTCAATTTCCCTTTCTCCTTCAGGCTAGTTACAATAGCTCTTGAGAATTTTGAACGTCATTGGAATGTTCAAACCTGCATGGTCCTATTGTTATGCCTTCTGAATGTGGTTCAGGCCTTGTTTAGGGATAAACAACTATTTAAGAAAATCATCCAGAGATCTACCCCTGCAAAAAGCACTGTGGCCCCTCCAACCCAGGCGACTGGCCCTGTGGCAACTCAAACCCTTGCAACGGGCGCTGTGGCTACGCCAAACCTGGTGAAAAGCACTGCGGCTACTCCAAACCCTGTTGACAGGTGCTGCAGCTGAACCAGGGAAGCAACCCATGCCGGTATCAAATTTCCCCTATACACAAGAAGAACTCTTGGAAGTGAAAGTCAACTTGGTTACAAAGAGATTATGGAAGAGCAGGACCATCACAAGGAGAGGAGGAAGAAGAGGAAGAACTCATACAAGAAAGGGAAACTACCCGATCCCTATCCCTGAGTGAGCTACGATGAGCAAAAACATTTCAGCCGTCATCCAGGCGAGCACGTTATCACCTGGCTGCTCCGATGCTGGGATAATGGGGCCAGCAGTCTGCTATTAGAGGGGAAGGAAGCCAAACAACTGGGATCCCTCTCTAGGGAAGGGGGCATTGACAAAGCAACTGGAAAAGGGACACAAGCCCTCAGCCTCTAGAGGCAACTCCTGTCCGGTGTGAGAGAAAGGTACCCCTTCAAGGAAGTTGTTACACATCACCCAGGAAAATGGACCACCATGGAGAAAGGTATTAAGTACCTGAGGGAATTAGCTGTGTTTGAGGTGATTTATGGCGACCTGAACAACAGACATTTATTAAGATCCAGATGAAGGCCGGTTTTGCGATAAAACAAAGTAAGGTGAAGGGACCTGCACAGGAGATTCAGTTTTTAGCAATAAAATGGCAAGATGGATGTTGTCAGATTCCAATGGATGTGATCAACAAAACAACATCCATGTCTCCACCAACTAGCAAAGAGGAAACACAAGTGCCTTAGGCATTGTGGGTTTCTGGAGAATGAATATTCCAAATTACAGTATGATCATAAGCCCTCTCTATCAAGTGACCCAGAAGAAGAATGATTTAAAATGGGGCCCTGAGCAACGACAAGCCTTTGAACAGGTTAAACAGGAGATAGTTCATGCAGTAGGCCTTGGGCCAGTCCGGGCAGGACAAGATGTAAACAATGTGTTCTACACTGCGGCTGGGGAGAATGGCCCTACCTGGAGCCTCTGGCAGAAAGCGTTAGGGGAGACCCAAGGTCAACCGCTAGGGTTCTGGAGTCGGGGATACAGAGGGTCCGAAGCCCGCTATACTCCAACTGAAAAAGAGATGTTGGCAGCATATGAAGGGGTTTGAGCTGCTTCAGAAGTGGTTGGCACTGAAGCACAGCTGCTCCTGGCACCCCGACTGCCAGTGCTGGATGTTCAAAGGGAACGACCCCTCTACACATCATGCAACTGATGCTACATGGAATAAATGGGTTGCACGCACTTACAGTGGGACTGTATTGTTCTAAGACAAGTCGCAGAAACTGCTGAAGGAGAAGGTAACTCGAGCCAGTTTGCAGAGGTAAAGGCCATCCAGCTGGCCTTAGACATTGCTGAACGGGAAAAGTGGCCAGTGTTCTATCTCTATACTGACTCCTGGATGGTGGCAAATGCCCTGTGGGGCTGGCTACAGCAGTGGAAGCAGAACAACTGGCAGCACAGAGGCAAACCCATCTGGGCTGCCACACTGTGGCAAGATATTGCTGCCCAGGTAGAGAACCTGGTTGTAAAGGTACGGCATGTGGATGCTCACGTCCCCAAGAGTCGGGCCACTGAAGAACATGAAAACAACCAGCAGGTGGATCAGGCTGCCAAGACTGAAGTGGCTGAGGTGGATCTGGACTGACAACATAAGTTTGAATTATTTCTAGCTCGGTGGGCCCATGACACCTCAGGCCATCAAGGGAGAGATGCAACATAGAGCTGGGCTCGTGCTCGAGGGGTGGACTTGACCATGGACACTATTGCGCAGGCTATCCATGAATGTGAAACATGCGTTGCCATCAAGCAAGCCAAGTGGGATCAGCCTATGTGGTATGGGGGGACGATGGCTGAAATACAAATATGGGCAGGCCCAGCAGATTGACTATATCACACTCCCTCAAACCTGCCAAGGCAAGCAACATGTGCTTACAATGGTGGAAACAACCCCCAGCTGGCTGGAAACATATCCCGCGCCCCATGCCCGGAACACTATCTTGGGTCTGGAAAAACACGTCTTATGGCGACATGGCACCCCAGAGAGAATTGAGTCAGACAAGGGGACTCATTTCCAAAACAACCTCACAGACACTTGGGCCAAAGAGCATGGCATTGAGTGGGTGTATCACATCCCCTATCACGCACCAGCCTCTGGAAAAATTGAAAGATACAATGGACTGTTAAAGACTACACTGAGAGCAATGGGGGTGTGGAACATTCAAACACTGGGATATACATTTAGTAAAAGCCATCTGGTTGGTCAACACTAGGGGATCTGACAATCGAGCTGGCCCTGCCCAATCAGAACCTTTACGTACTGTGGAAGGGGATAGAGTCCCTGTAGTGCATGTAAAAAATATGCTGGGGAAAACAGTCTGGGTTATTTCTGCCTCGGGCAAAGGCAAACCCATTCGTGGGATTGCTTTTGCTCGAGGACCTGGGTGCACTTGGTGGGTGATGTGGGAGGATGGAGAAGTCCAATGTGTGCCTAAAGGGGATTTGCTTTTGGATGAAAATAGCCAGTGAACTGAATGGTATGATGTTGATTGCTATATAATGTTGTATGGCATCACTCCTATGGTTGCTATATGCCACATCAATGGTATTACAGTAAAAATCTCCCAAATTAATGAAGAATTAACTTTGATGAAACCAAGCAAAGTGCAATGGTGATAGAATAAGACTGACTTCAGCATGCACTAATCCGACACCACACACACCATCTCTCCTGCCCTGAAAGACTGCTACGCTAGATGGAGCCCAAAGTCATGGACTAAATGAACTCAGTGGACATTTTGCAGAGATTTTACAGACATTTTACAGGGGTGGTCCATAGATCAAGGGAATGATATCTGTGTGTTATATCAAAGGATGGGAACGGGGGTGGTGGTTAATGAGTTGTATTGGATAGTATGGGACCTGGGCATGATGTAAATGGTATGGAATAAGGGGTGTATACTGCCATGGCCTTGGCTGTGATAGAGTTAATTTTTTTCACTGTAGCTGGTATAGTGCTGTCTTTTGGATTTAGGATGAGAATAATGTTGATAACCCATGTTCTGCCAGGTGCACAAGAAGCCGGGAGGGGAGGGGGCACAGCCAAGGCAGCTGATCCAAACTGGCCAAAGGGATATTCCATACCATATGACATCATGCCCAGTATATTAATTGGGGGGAGTTGGCTGGGGGAAGCAGAGATCATGGCTCAGGGACTGGAAGGGTTGGTCGGCATGTTGTGAGCATTTGCATCACTTCCCCTCCCCCCCTCCGGGTTTTGCCTCTCTCTTTCTCTCTTGTGTTATTTTCCTTTTCATTTTGTTATTATCAATCATTATTATTATGATTACCATTATTATTATTATGAGTATTTTATTTTAATTATTAAATTGTTCTTTTCTCAACCCACGAGTTTTCTTACTTTTGCTCTTCTGATTCTCTCCCCCATCCTACTGGGGTTGGGGGAGTGAGCGAGCAGCTGTGTGGGGCTCAGTTGCTGACTGGGGCTAAACCATGACAGTGGCCAAAGGGATATTCCATACCATATGACGCCATGCTCAATATAGGAACTGGGGGGAGTTGGCTGGGGGACATCTATTGCTGCTCAGGGACTGGCTGGGCATCAGCCGGCAGGTGGTTTTTCCTGGGTTTTGTTTCTCTCTCTCGTTTTCCCTTTCATTACATTTTATTATTGTGCTGGTTTTGGCTGAGAAGGGGTTAATTCTCCTCACTGTGGGGGTCGGCTACCTTTCCAGCTTCCCCCGCTCTGCCGCGTGGCGGGGGGGGGGGGCTGGGAGGGGCTGGGCCATGGTGGGGGCGGCTGACCCTGACTGGCCAATGGCAGGTTCATTCCATACCATGTGACACCATGACCAGTATGTTGAGGGGGGGCAGTTGCAGCTCGGGAGCGCGCGGTGTCGGGTCGGCGGGCAGCGAGTGGCTGCGGCGCGTGCGGTTTGTTTTGGCGGTTCGTTCCCCTTTCCCCCTCCACTGGGGCTTTGCGCCTCTCGTTGTTCTCCTTTACATTGCATTTCTGTTGTTGTTTCTTTTAATTTTAATTATTAAACTGTTCTTATCCCAACCCACGAGCGTTACCCTTCTGATTCTCTCCCCCATCTACCGGTAGATGGGGGAGTGAGCGAGCGACTGTGTGGGGCTGAGCTGCCGGCTAAACCACGACAATTATGATTATGATGAATATTATTATGATTATTAAACTGTCTTTATCTCAGCCCATGAGTTTTCTTACTTTTGCTCTTCTGATTTTCTCCCCCATCACGCTGGCGTGGCGGGGGGGAGGCTGAGCGAGAGGCTGTGGGGTGTTTAACTGCCTGCCAGGTTAAACCACAACACCTTCCCAGGCTTGTGGTTCCTATATGAAACCAGTCATATTTACAAGCAAATCCGTGCTTTCATAATTCCCTTTACTAAATTCTTATCAGGGCCAACTTTCCATTACACTGCAAGTCCATTTCTCCACAGAGGCTTTGTGGATGAGATGCCTCCCTTCAGCTGTTTTTCTGCTTCAGAAAAACATTGCATCTGCAAAGGTTGCAAGGGCTATGACATAAACTGGACCTCAGGGAAAGGCAGCTGGGCAGAAGACAATTATTGCTACCTTACAAAATGCTATATAAATTACCACTCTGAGAAGATGTGCATAGATTTTTTTTTTTTTTCCTGGAGTCATATATGGTCAAAACAAAACCCCTCAAAATGTTGGTCAAGACTCATCTACAGTTGAGCCTATCTCAGCACAGGACTTTTGTATCTCCCCCCCCCCCGTTCTTCCCCTTACCTCTTTCTACTTTATTTCAATTGTCAGTGTGTGGAAAAACAGAACACAGATATTAAACATCTTTTCCTTTGAATAACTGCTCATTTCCAAATAGCATTGATGCAATAATTTCCTTGCTCAGTCTAAACTCTATTTTAGTGGTACTAGCTGCTTTCAAGAGGCTTCACTATTTTTCTTTTTATAAATAGTTAATATTTTTACATCTCACTGTTATTGGAACCTCTCAGGAGGAATTTCATTGAGAAGGTGAGCTGATAAACAGGATACAGAAAGTGTAAACAGGCATGAGGACATAGAGGCTAAAATGCCTTTTTGAGTCTTTTTTACTGTTATTTTTTCTGTACAAGAAAACAAAACAAAAGAGTTCAACTTGCCTCCATTCTCAGACTTCTCTGAAATGCTAGATATTTTCCAATAAGCTTTCATCTGGTCTGCATTCCTGTAAGAGAACGGTAGGTTAATTATAAGCACCAATTTTTAGAATATTATTTCCCTAGATTTATACTAGTACCTTACAGACCATGTGTGTATAACCTACATCTCTTAATGGAGGTTTAAAAAAATATTTGATCATTTTAAGGTGAGTTTGTGGAAAATTATACAAAGCAAACAGGAAAACAGAAGGGTATGTCTGCATTGCCCCTGAGCTTGCAGCAGAGCTTAGACATACATACCACATTTTTATACAGTTAACATTGTCCTATACCCAGGTTATGGCTCCACTTCACAACTCAAAGCCCTCTGTGGCTTCAAAGGGTAAGGAAAGTACAGACATGCTGGAAGCAGTTTGAAGGCTAGGTCTTTATGCTTCATGATGATGGTATGAGGGGGAGCAATATTGATTACTCTCCCCTATGTGAGACTCCCGGCTGTGTGAAAGAGAGAATACCTGGGCTTGAGTCCCTTAGTCTGATGAATCTGCAATAGAACTGTCACTAAGTTTTGAGTCTTCCTAGCTAACACTAGATACTCTGGGTAGGCATTCCTGATCTCACTCAGGTTTCATTACTGAGGGGTTTGTGGAAGAAGCCTGAGCAGGGAGGGGGGAGACTGGCTTCACCAAAAGTTCTAGTCAAGTTGTGCAGGCAGGATACCAAACCTGCCCTTGCTCAGAATAAGCTTAAGGTGATTTGGTTAAAAGTATTGCTCCCTTGAAATACTAAGTCAAGAAAGATTCAGTCTTGCCAGGATTTTTTCCACTTAAAGTTATACTGTATTACCACTTTGTCCAATTAACACATTTAAAAGTATTGCCTCCAGAAACATCAGAACCTTTCTGATAAATACACCAGGTTTATTTTATTTCTGAACCTTGCTTTATAAGGTAAACTGATCTATATGTAATAAGGTTAAGAAAGCTTGACTTCCCTCAACTTGGTATTCTTTGCCCTCTTAACCTTCAGGTTAAAAAGGCCCTCTTGTCCCTCTTGGAAATAAACAGTCCAGGAATTACGTTACAGCTGAGCAAGTACCTATGTGCTGCCAAACCACAGGCACAAAGATTGAATTCTGCTCACATTTTGCTCCAGGGATGTCCTGCTCTGCCTAGCCCTGCTACCCTCTGCTTGTTTTCACAAACTTGTAGAAATGTAGTTATGAGACACATGTCTCACTTTCAAGTGCTGCTGTAAACAGTCTGCAGGCTTAGAAGGTGATGGCAGGTAGCTGTGAGTCACATAATAATCAGCACAACACTTGAACTGAGAGGCAATGCTACCTGGCTTATGAAGAGCTCCTCAGTTACTGAAGTTTGTTTTAAAACCATTTCAATTAGAAGCTAATTTTTAAGCTAGAACAATCAAGAAATCTTTTTAGGAACTGCATTTCTTCTACTCTCTCTAAAATCTATATATATGAATATATTTACACACACATATATATAAAATGGTCTTTAACCATTAAGATATTTTGGGTTCAAATCACATTATTAAAAATATCTATCCTGTCTTATTGGCCAAAAGAAAGCAAACATTAGAAATTTAAGAAAGGCTTGTATTCAGAAAAGTTTGTATTATTACACAGTTGGAATGGGTGCATATAGTCTCATTTTAGTTTATGTGAATTGGCTGTACATGAACTGTTTTGGACCAGAAAATGTCCTAAACATCCAATACTGTGCATTTTATCAAGAGGAAAAAATTTAGCTGTTTCTTCCAGTGAAATTTTTCAGGCTGACAAAAAATAAATACACTGAAATGAATTTGAAATAATAAAAATAAAAAGTATTAATATTACCATTTTGCAGGTGGAAGTGATTGCATGTTTGTTACTCCTCCATCTACTGGTACCACAACCTGGACATTAGACAGCATACTAGGCACATTCATAGACTCTGGATTGTACTTATAATCCACTCTCACATCAGTAGTGCTAGCATTACATTTCCAGTAAGTTGCAAGATTCAAGGGAGTAGACTGGATGCCATTTGAAGATACCTGTAAAAGAATAAACCATTGAAAGCAGCTTAATTAAAATATTCCCCTTTTGGGCAGAATTAGGGAATGATGGTAACAAGTATAACTCTAAATCCTGACAAAAGACCAAAAGAACAATTGACCTCTGAGCCCTTAATCTCAGAATTCTGAAGACTTGTAGCTTAAAGTAATTCCTGTTCTTTTAATTTTAAATTAAAATAATTTTAAAAAGGTTTAAAGGTTTAAACTCTCTAAACCTTTTAATGGTTTAAACCTTTTAAAGGTTTAAACTCTTAAACTCTGGCCCACAAGGCTTCTTCCTGTTCTGGCTTTCATAAGTTAAAACAGTTTTGTTTTAGTCTTGTGTTCTGCTTCACACAAGAAACATGCTTGCAGCAAAATGACTTCATCCTTAGCAGTTGTGTGCCATACCAATTCAGCTGCCCAAACAGCCAGCAGCAGAAGGCAATACACGTCACTGGGCAGGCAGCGAGCAAAGCAGTTTTTTACCTATTAAATGCATTATTTTCCTGCTGCATGAGGGTTAGATGCTGCTGCTTCTGTAGCTGAGCTTGTGCTACTGCCCTGCTGCACCTCTATCACTTTCCTAGTCTACTTGAGGAACCTTCTATGCCTCAGTGTCCCCACTTGCTTTTCCTTGGCAGCCCAGAACCCTTTCTATCTGCCAGGGCTTCCGCATGTCACTGCCTCAGTTTTCCCCAACAGTAAAGATCTTAAATAGATCTAATTCTTCCACAGTACTCATTTCTTCAATCCAAAGATATATTCTGTTCCTTCCATCTTTCTCAGGAATTCTCAGTGTACCTAACATGCTTTTTATAGATTCAGTATGCCAAGACTTTAAACTATATTGGAAGGATGTGGAAAGCTATAGTGGTATTAATAGCTGCACTGATAGGTTCTTTTGCTTTTTGATGTAGAGACAGTTGGCTCAGATGTTCAACCATCTCAATGCAGGCCTAGCAAATCCCTGTTCTCCCTTTTGAGAGTCTGTCTGTCTTGAATTTTCATGAAGATTTTTTGTTGACAGCCAGTACATGTTCTCACAGATCCACAGAATGGTTGAGGTTGGAAAGGATCTCTGGAGGTCATCTGGTCCAACCCCCCCGGCTCAGGCAGGATCACTTATTGCCGACTGCTCAGGATCATGTCCAGACAGTTTTTTAAGATCTCCAAGGACGGGGATTCCACCACCTCTCTGGACAATCTGTTCCAGTGCTTGGGTCACCCTCACAGTAAAAAAGTGCTTCCTAATGTTCAGAGGGAACCTCCTGTGTTTCAGTTTGTGCCCAGTGCCTCTGGTCCTGTCACTGGGCACCACTGGAAAAAGCCTGTCTCAGTCTTCTTTGCACCCTCCCTTCAGGTATTTATACACATGGATGAGATCTCCCCTGAGCCTTCTCTTCTCCAGGCTGACCAGTCCCAGCTCTCTCAGCCTTTCCATATAGGAGAGATGCTCCAGTCCCTTCATCATCTTTGTGGCCCTTCACTGGACTCTCTCCAGTAGTTCCATGTCTCTCTTGTACCGGGGAGCCCAGAACTGGACACAATATTCCAGGTGCGGCCTCACAAGTGCTGAGTAGAAGGGAAGGATCACCTCCCTTGACCTGCTGGCAATACTTTGCCTAATGCAGCCCAGGATACTGTTAGCTGCCTCTGCTGCAAGGGCACATGGCTGGCTGTCATGGTTTAACCCCAGCCAACAACTAAGCCCCGCACAGCTGCTCGCTCACTCCTCTCCCAGTGGGATGGGGGAGAGAATCAGAAGAGCAAAAGTAAGAAAACTCATGGGTTGAGATAAAGACAGTTTAATAGGGAAAGCAAAAGCTGAGCACACAAGCAAAGCAAAACAAGGAATTCATTCACCACTTCCCATGGGCAGGCAGGTGTTCAGCCATCTCCAGGAAAGCAGGGCTCCATCACGTGTAACAGTGACTTGGGAAGACAAACGCCATCACTCCGAATGCCCCCCCCCCCCTTCCTCCTTCTTACCCCAGCTCTATATGCTGAGCATGACATCATATGGTATGGAATATCCCTTGGGTCAGTTGGGGTCAGCTGTCCTGGCTGTGTCCCCTCCCAGCTTCTTGTGCACCCCCAGCCCACTTGGTGGTGGGGTGATGTGAGAAGCAGAAAAGGCCTTGACTCTGTGTAAGCACTGCTCAGCAATAACCAAAACATCCCTGTGTTATCATCACTGTTTTCATCACAAATCCAAAACATAGCCCCACACTAGCTACTGTGAAGAAAATTAACTTTGTCCCAGCCAAAAACCAGCACATTGGCTCATGTTCAACCTGGTGTCCACCAGGACCCCCAGGGCCTTCTCTGCAATGCTACTATCCAGCTGGGTGGCCCCCAGCATATACTGGTGCCTGGGGTTGTTCCTCCCCAGGTGCAAGACTTTGCACTTCCCCTTGTTGAACTTTACGAGGTTCCTGTCAGCCAATTTCTCCAGCCTGTCTAGGTCCCTCTGGATGGCAGCACAACCCTCTGGCCTCCTGGAAGCTACTCCTCCCAGTTTGACATCATCAGCAAACATAATGAGGTTACACTCTGCCCCCTCATCCAGATTTTTAATGAAGATGTTAAACAGAATCTGACACAGTATTGACCCTGGGGTACACTGTCTAGTTACTAGACCTCATGCCACTGACCGTCACCTTCTGGGCCTGGATGTTCAGACAGTTTTCAATCCACCTCACTGTCTGCTCATCCAGCCCATACTTCATCAGCTTCTCTATGAGGATGCTATGGGAGACAGCCTTCCTGAAGTCAAGGTAGACAATATCCACTGCTCTCCCCTCATCTACCAGGCCAGTCATTTAATCATAAAAGTTTATCAAGTTGGTCAAGCATGACTTCCCCTTGGTGAACCCATGCTGACTACTCCCAATGACCTTCTTGTCCTTCATGTGCCTGTAAATGGTTTCCAGGATATTGTGAGAGGTGAGAACATCATGCATTCTCGTATATTACAGTTGATTAGCTACAGCATCCAAAAATTATGCAATTACAAAATCAAAATACAATATAATTACAAACTCAAACAACCCCCCACCAAAACCCTTAAATTCAAGGAAAACTTAACTTTGTTATCAAATACATAAAGAAGCAATGCTTGAAGCTTGCACACATGAATTAGACTGAAGTGTAAGCAAGCTGAAACAGGTCATGAATGAACAGGGAATGACATGAAGGCATAACACAAATGCACTCAGCCTGGGCAGAGCCTATGCATTGGAAACAGTGACATACCCAGAATTGGCCTAGATGAGGGATGAAAGTTCATCTGCATGCAAGCAGGCAAAGAACAATTCTTATATTTTCTGTTTAGATATGAATTCTACCAGAGTTCCTTTAAAAATTTTGAAAGGGAAAAAAGCATTTACCTGATACTTTAAAACATCCACATTATAATAGGACGCAGATGGATTCTGCTCTGATAATTTTTTGAGGTAGACAGTTATAGCTTGCATGTTCATCCAAAAATCCTTAGTATGGGAGTCACTTTGTGACTGGTCACTACAAAGAAAAAGAAAGATAGGAATCAGAAGGCAACACTGAGTTTTATTATTTTGGATGTTTAAAAATTAAGACTAGATCTTTCCCCTTCTTCACAATTTCAAGCAAGAATTTGTTCTAATGCTTTATAACACATAACCGTTATAAACAACTGTTTCTCAGATACTTATAGTTACATTCAATCTTAGTAACAATTTATTACATCAGTTCTATATGTAGGTAAGAGAGCGCACATGACTGCAGAAGCAAAATCCTGGTTGGGAGCTACTGGAGCATGAAAAGGTGTTTTGCAGATCAAGAATATTTTCAGCTCTGGTTGCATCAGGTTTATTTCTTAATAAGGATGAAGCTTTTAAGAAAACTGATTCAGAAACAAAATTCAAACCACTTAAGAATCAAAGAGCTCCACGGATCATCTGTGGATGCATAGAGGAACTGCATCCATCCCTAAGGAGGCATGCAGAGTGTGTGTGCAGAGTGAAAGACAAAAACGAGCACCTGGAACACAGTAAATAGGACTGCAATGGGTTGGAATGTCCTAGAACAGTGACTTATGTACCAGTAGCCTGTCCAATTTACTTAGAATTTGGTTCTCAAAACAGTGTTGTCATTCATGCAATTTACATTTTCAGTAAAATATATAGATAAACACATCGCAGAGGCCTTCCAAAATTTAAACAAATGAAACCAGTAGCAAAATCCTTCTGCTGCTCCACAACCAAGTATAATTCAAAACAGAAATTCTATCGTCTCCACAAATATCACTCACATAAAAGCGTTTAATCTCTATAAATAATAAGCAAATGATAGTCATTGCAGTATATGATGAAAAGTCAAATTATTACCATACAGGTTTAATTTCATAAATATCCAGTACATGCATCCTTTCTTATTAGAGGTGAAGTATTACAGCACTCAGACAAGAATACTAGACAGTTTCACTTTTTTTCCAAAATATAATTTTTCAGTATAATTCACTGTCAGATATGGCTCTGCTAACATTTCAGTTATAAACTGTCATGTCAAAGAACGATAAATTTAATTTTATATGAATCATTCATTACATTAAGTATGAATGATCAAAATGAAATTAAATACAAAAGAATGGATGCATGTGGTTTGTGTCAAGTGATTTTAGTAATTTAAAAAATGTAGCATCTAGAAGTGTTTAACTGGTTTTCAAATAATTTATCCAATAAATGAAATAGAAACTGTTCAGCTGAAACAGATATCTGCTTTTACAATTGTTTTACTTTTCTTTTTTTTTTTTTTTTTGGAAAAGATATCCAAATGCCGTGATTTCAACAATTATCTTATTCAACCAGCAGCTTTTTTTTTTTCTTAAGAATTCTCCTAAGCATGCTGCTATACACTTGAAAGATACAGTTATGTAATGGATCTGATCTACCGTAGAAATGATACAGCTTAAAAAACACACTAGTAACTGACAAATGAGATTAGGTGTAGCTCTTACTACTTGTTTTCTATTTAAGGCTACTGTTTCATAATTTAATCTTACCATTGTTACTACTGTATAAAGAAATCCATATGACAATATTAGTGTCCTATTTTTGACATCTAATTTTTCTCTGTATATTGTTCGTGTATATTGTTCATGTAGTTTGATTAGGAAAAAATGTTTGGTTTTTTTAAAAATAATTTATTAAACCGTGTGTGCAAAAAACAGCTACATGTGCAAACTATCTTTTATGGCTCCTGTTATATTCAGTATAAGTTTCAAGTCCAGTAATCACTGAAATTTTTAATGGTGGCAGTGGAAAGAAACTCAGCTAAACAAGATTAGTTCAGGAAATTAAATTATGTATAAGCAAATCAACAAGACTGTAGAGAATTCTGATTTACATATATGACAATTCACATTTTACAAATCATGCTGTTTATTATATTTAAAAAAATATACAAAACCTGTATATAAGTTGTGCATTTGGAAGAATCTGCTCTAGTTTGCTTGTGTTTTTTACCCTGAAGCAGAGCACAGCTGGAGATGGGTTGCTGGTGAAGACTTTAATAATCCCACTTGGGAATGATACTGTCATATCACCAGTGATCTTCACAATACATCTAGAAGAGAATGAAAACATCAGTTTTATTGCAACTCATTAACTGCCTAATTTTAATACTAATTTTAAAGCAATCATAGTTTTACAATATGATGAGCTGAATTCAAAACAAAATCAATTTCAAATGAGGGCAATGTGGCACTATGACAATGTACCATCACTTTCAACTTGGAAGTCGGATGAAATAAGAAAAATAGTTTAGCTGGTTAAGCATACAGTAGTATGGGTGGATATTTTTTAGGCTTTGAAAACATGGCACAACTATTCTTAGGCAAGGCCTAAGTAGCATAGCAGGCAATTTGACAGAGGAAATTAGGTGCTTTTAAGCTGCCCAAGTTTACATGCAGCACCTGACTATAATAAAAACCCTTCTCAATTTCAGTGTTCTCATTGAACACATTTTTGTAAAGCAGGGATATATGAACTCCTAGCGGGATGCAGGCCAATAGAGAGTGATAAGCCACTGCTGTCACTTATATAAGGGGAAGAAACCCTGTGAATCCCCCTTCTAATGTTTTTTATTTTTCCCCAAAAATATTAAAACCAGGGTGTTTTCTTATTGTAACTTATTACAGTCAAAACAATTCACTATTTAACTAACTTTGTGGGATCTGCTCCTTTAAAGTAGGCGTTAACAGATTCAGTAAGGGCTACTGCAACAGGCAAGGTGTCCTGGTTTCCAAGGCTGACAGGGCTGGGACCACGTGAAACACCTAGAATACATACAGTGTATAGGTTTAATTTTCACAAAGCTTAGAAATAGATTTCAGAACGGTTGACTACACCTGTCATTTTTACAAGAGGCTACTACCATCAAGGTCACAGCAGAGTTTGAAGTATTACTTGAAAAGCATGTAGAAAAATATAAACATAGTACAGTACAATCACACCATCAAAACACTGCTTAGCAGCCTAAAAACCCAGGACTATCAGTATGATGTTTTATAAATGGACAGACACAAGGAAATACATGAGAGAGGAACACTATATTAAAATGGCTACTGATGAAACTGAACTCAACAGATCCAAAGGAAACAACAGACGTTAACTATAATACTTGGAAAAAAGTCCCTATTGTATGCTTATAGTATGGAAAAATGTATGATAAAATAGTCACAGAAATGCAAAGAATTTGGTTACAGTATGTATGAACATACATAAATTAAATACATTACACATACATTAATATTACCCCACATAAATGAACTGTTGAACATTCTTTTAACTATTTCAACCAACAAAAATTACAATACCCAAGCAGAAATTGTTGGAGAAATATTTTGCAAAGTTTTCTAATGTTTACATAGTAAAGGTTCTGGGAGTACCTGGAAATACATAGCAGTTTACAAGAAAAATAATTACCAGGCCTGAGTCAGCTTTCACAGATGCCTGTGCCTACACAACAAAGTTCCAATGCATAGCTATAAAAATCAACTCAGACCTCAGCTAAGGCTTTTTGAAATGTGTGTGTACAATTGACAAAACCAGTTGTCATGGGATTTTACATTTCAGTAGTGTTTTATATGTGTACTGAATATAAAAGACAATGCTGGAAGTTCTATCTTTTTATTAGTGTGGTAGTGTAGTAGAGAGCATCTTACTAATTTTTTGTACTACTGCTGAAACAGCCTGTATCGCATGTCTGCTGCAATCTTTCAGAGGGACGGGATGTCACAGAGCTGTGCCAAGGCAGACTTGCTGTATCTCAGGCTGCAGTCCAGCTCACGGGTCCAATTCTAGTACCTTCGGCAGCACCAGCAAATCCGGCTTTGATGCCCTGCCAACTGCCTCAGCCCCAACCACTGTTAAAAGCCCCTCAGCTGTGCTGACTCAGGAGCTAATGACAGAACCATGCAAATAGCTTCATTGACACATTCGAGGAGGTTGCTAAACTGCAGAATAAAAGGCTGCATCATTGGCCATAAAAAGGGCAAATAAATAAGTCTGAACAAATGGTTTTAGTTCAGTTTAGGAAAAGTGATTTATGTAATTTTAATATTGGCTAAACTGCTGTCATAAAAATAAAACATATTAAAAACCATTATCTTTATTACGTGTCTCTTCAAAACTTTGTATTATTTAGAAATATAGAAATGGCTTTATCTACTTGTGTCATGAGAATAAGGACTGTCACAGTAAAAATATATTCCCTTTTCTTCCAAGAAAGTAGTAATGACAAACTGTCATGGTTTTAGCTGGGATAGAGTTAATTTTCTTCACTGCAGCTGGCATAGTGCTGTGCTTTGGACTTAGCATGAAAACAACGTCAATAACACACAGATGTTGTTGCTGGGTAGTGCTTGTACTAGTCAAGGACTTTTCTAGCTTCCCATGCTCTGCCAGGTGCACAAGAAGCCGGGAGGGGAGGGGGCACAGCTAAGAGAGCGGATTCAAACTGGCCAAAGGGATATTCCATATCATGTAACGTCATGCCCAGTATGTTAACTGGGAGGAGCTGGCCGGGGGAGGGAGGCAGCAATCACGGCTCGGGGACCGGCAGTGTCGGTCGGCAGGTGGTGAACGGTTATATTGTTTATGTTCCTGTTTTTTTCCCTTTTTCCCTTTTCCTTTTTATTATATTATCATTATTGTTATTATTGTCAATATTATTATCGTTGTTATTTTAATTATTAAACTGTTCTTATCTCAAGCCACAAGTTTTTTTTTTGCTTTTGCTCTTCCGATTCTCTCCCCAATCCCACAGGGTTGGGGGGAGTGAGCGAGCGGCTGCGTGGTGTTTAGTTGCTGACTGGGGCTGAACCACGACACATACTGAAGAAACAAGACCAATTTTCAGCTTGTCTTGGGGGGGAACAGATGGAAGATCATGTTGTATAAAAGTGGTTATATCAAGTTTTGGTGACTTCAGCAATATATAACTTGTTAAGTAGTTGAGCTTTCAAGCTACTTGTATCTGCCAGACACCAGAAATAACTGAATAAATTTATTTTTAAAAAACCCCAATATTATTAGTTGTAGTGCATTAGGATGATTAGCTAACATGTAAAGCTGCTTCTAGTACAATACCTGGTGGTGTCTCACAAAGCTTTTCAGTTGTAGGAAGTGTTCCAATCAAAAGATCATCCTCTATTACGTTTAAATGAAACAAAATGTTGCAAGAAAACAAAATATTTCAAGCAAAAATAGATGTTATAGATGTTAAACAATATATTAAAAATACTCTGCAAATGAAAACAAGGCTAAAGCATAAAAGAAATTCAATTATGCATGTCTACAAGTTCACTTGGAACAAGGTAATTATAGTCAACTCTCCATTATTCAGAACAAATGGGGTAAAGGAAACACTGGATTGTGCAAAAGCCAAAAGAGTACAGACAGTAGTACAGAGTATATCCTCATGCCCCAAAATCATTCAGCTGTCTGCACTGCCCTTCACAGCTCTCTAGGACTATTTAATTCATACAGTCTGCACAGATGGAACTGGCCTTGTTTATTTTTGCTAGACCAGGTTAACAACCATATCAAACCTTGGTGTCAGCACACACCTCCTTGCCTCCTCCCTCACCTCACAATTTCACTCTGTCACTGTCTCCAATAACACACACATGCAGAGCTGGGGCTATTTATGCTGCTGCCACTAACTTCTGGTTCCTTGGCACCAGTGCTGAGGCCTGAGGAAGTGAGCCTGGATGGACTCTGGCAACCAAAATATCAGTTATCTTTCTGTGATGCTTCTCAGATTTGGGAAACTGGTGGACACCGAACTGTGTCAGCACTGTAGTAGCTAAGGCTAGGCAGACCTTACTAGCTTTGGTCCTGCACAGGATGGAAACAGCTGCATTGCTTTCAATGCAGAACTCCCACTAGAAGTTGTACAGATGCTCTTCTAAGGTGCTGAGCCTGGGTGAGGAATCCTTGGCATCAGTAACATTCATAGATAACTGAGAGTTAACTCAAGAGTCTGATTTAACTTGGGACTAAAGTGGCAATAGTGTTCAGGGATGAAATACTTCGATTCTGCTACAGAAACAAGTTAAAATGTCTTTTAAAAAACCCCACAAATAACCCCCCCCCAAGTCTCCTTGTTATTTGTTATAATCAGATATCATAAGTGAAGGACTTGACTAAAACCACAAGAAAACCTTCTGAAATTAGTGGCAGCACAGGAAGACTGATTTTTTTTATCTTCGTTGTTTGGTTGGTTGTTTTGCTTTTACCAAACACCTCTGTTTAGCTTATACACTTCACTAACTTGAAGAAAAAGATGCATTAGGGTTTTTTTTTAAAAAACTGCAATTACAGGATAACAAACAAAAAGAAAAAAGAAAAGAACTCAATTTTGTGAACATTTATATTAATTTGAATTTATCAGTATCCCAAAATATTTCTGTACCTATACAATAACATCTTCTGAACAAATACATGATAACGTTGTGCTTGATGAATGGATATACAAGCACACCAAATACGAATTCATAGAATATTCATGGACTATTTTAATTTTGAAAAATATTTCACTAAAAAACATGCCATAATTGGATCTATGGTCTAATCTAGTCAAATCCACTGTCTTGTCTCTCAGTGTCATTTAGAAGCAGGTATTGCAAGTACCTAGACTGGACTCACATACGGAACAACTAACTCCAAGGAATGGTTTTCCTAACAGGTGGAACTCAGTGGCAGAATTATACCATTTCTAAAATGAGTTTAAAATGGTTAATTTAACTTACCAAATATAGGTGTGTTGGCTGCACTGAGGGAAGCAGAAGAGGATATTGAGGAAGTGCTCTCTGCATGTACCAAGGGAGCTGCAGCTGGCAGACTTGAGTTAGAGGTCAATGGAGGGCTGAATGGCCTAGGCTAAACACAAGAGATCACAAGAGTATTACAGAGATGGAAAGTGGATTTAAAAAGATGAAAAAAGACTAAATAGAAGAGTTCATTTTATTCCCAAATCAATTTCATAGTGGTCCTCAATGTATTTCTTTTAATGCTTTATCTATCCTAATTTTTAGTGTAAAACAGAACCCACATTTTCTATGGGAATCAATTCCATTATTTCATAGCTTATAATTATTAATTTTTTTGCATGGTTAGTTAAGTCTAATGTATTTGATTATGTAACAGCCTGTCAATAATTGCACTATAACACAGTAGCAGAACCTAAGCCTATAGCCCTCTATATGTGTGCAGCAAATGTGGATTTTAAGAGCTAAAGGAAAGCTACTAACAAACTAGAAGTGAGTCCAGCAGAGGGCAACTAAAATAGTTGAGAACTGGAGGACAGGAGAGAGAGGGAGAGGCTGAAGGACCTGGGTTTGTTCAGCCTGGAGAAGAGAAGCCTAAGGCGGGATCTACTAGCAGTCTTTCACTAGTGACGAAGAAGATGGAGTCAGACTCTATTCAGAGGTGCAAGAGCTATAACAAAAGATATTTCAGCTGAACATAGGGAAAAAATTCCGTCTTGTAACCTTGTGGTTAAGCCCTGGGACAGGTTGCCCAAAGAGACTGTGAGATCTCCCTCCCTGCAGATTTTCAAAACTCAGCATGTCCCTGAGCAACCTGATGCAATTTTGAAGTTGGCCCTTCTTTGAGCAGGAGGTTGACCTAGAGATCCTCAAAAGTCCCTTCCACCTTAAATCTTTGGATAGTTTTATGATCCATTTAACTGTTAAGGTATTAGTTTAAAATAACTAATGATCATTTTGGGATTAACCTATCTAATTGGTACTGGAACTCCTGAAGCATCTGTTTTGGTTGGATAATCATTTTTTATTTCAGTTCTATCACACTTGTCACTGAGTGTATGAATTTTATACAGACTGTGGAAATTGTAAAAGGAGGTGACATAAGTGAAGACAACTCACAATCTTCCACTTGTATCCAGATAATAGCCAGTTTCTAAAACATGTAACTCTATGCAGAATCATATTTTATAGCAGAAGAGTACCAGCTAAATTCTTATCTTTAATTCTGATGATATGAAGAACAGATTTCTTGGTCTAAGAGCAATTAATACAATTTTATATTGGAATGAGAAAAGAATCTTAAAATGAACCCTATTCTGACCGTATAATATTACAGAAAAGCAAAAGAGTTAAACAATGTTTCAGTTTTGTCAAAGCAGAAGACCAGACTTTTGTCCATAATGAGAATATGGTGAAAGCATCTTGCTACTTTGAAAGACAGTAAGAAGTTCTTACCATGGTAAAATTTTTCCAAGTCAGTAAGTCAAATGAAACACAAAGAATCATAATATTCATAGAGGAGATTAAGCATGGCTTGGTCTGATATGCTGTCTGGGTATTTGCATTCTTTGCCACATTCCTTATCAGCAGGTGGACCTGCACTACAAGCAGTAAGCAGATATGCAGGCAGCATGCAACCTCTCACTATCCCACTGGGCAGCTGCTGCAATCTGCCACCTCCCTTCTCCACCAACCAGCACCAAGGGCAGGGCAAAGTCACAGCAGGGCTACTTGTGTCAACGCACAACTGATAAATATCTACTTAATACCAGTCATTCCCCAAAGCTTTGGTGATATCCCTAAATCAATGGAGTTTTGTTAATAACTTTGCTAGTATTTAACATTTTGAAAACTTTAATCCCACACATATGCTATCCTTTAATTTTCAAGTTATTGATTTGTTCAATTAAAAACATTCAGCTGATTCAAAATTTTATGTTTTGGACCTTTTTAGTTCAGTTAAGAATTATTTTGTTATAGTAACATGCTTATCATGAACAACTTCCATGCCTATCTGGCAATGGTGAAAATATGAGTATGTGATTCCTTGAACATCGGCTGGAAAGTAACTCCACTGTAACAGTGTAAATTATATATTTGAATGCAAGTTAAAATGGAGAATTAAGGAAAAAACCCAGAACAATCAATACATACTATTTCATTAATTCCACTAAGTTTCCCTGTAGACAGCTTTGGTCTTGAAGCAGGCCTTGGAGGGGGTACAATGGTGCCTACAGAAAGAGGAGTTGTGGGCCTTGCTGAAAGAAAGCAAATTTAAGGAAATCAATATTAGAAAGGTCACATTGAACATAAATATGTACTCACTTGAATAAAATAACTGGAAGTTATGCTTCAATTAAATGTTCCTATTTTACAAGCTCCATTTTCTAAGATTTACCACTAATCATAAATGTTTTTAAAATAGGGCCATGTGATACCCTGAAAAGTGACTCTAAAAATGGCATCATGGGCTTTCTCATTGCTCTCAAATGATTTTATACTAACTATTCTCAGAGGTTTGTATGTAAAAAGATGGTTTTACCTGAGTTCCCTTTTGTGTATAGTCTATAGGGTTTGAGAATATAGGACAGTCTTTCATGTCTCACCACAAATGGAAAATTCAGTGGAAATTCATATTTGGTCCTGGCTGACAATGGCATAACTCTGTTTACATCAAATTATACCCTCTGAAATCCCACTGACTTCAATAAGCATACACCAGCATAACAGATAAATTACTCTGTTGATTGCAAGAACACAGTAACTCCATATTATCTCTTAGCCAAGCTATGAGAAGTAAAAAGCAGTTAAAAAAATACTGCCCTCATGTCCTTCTAAACCTAACAGACGCAACTAACAGATGGTGGCAGCAGTACAAAGATGCCACTTTTACATAGTGCCTTTTCTGAATAGAACTGTAGTTCAAAATAAATATTAGATGCCATCCAATGAGTATGCCAGATCTAAAATTAACTTTAAAATAGACTGAAACCCTAATATATGACTATGTCATTGCAGCACATCCTATCATCTCCTGCAAAGTATTCTGGATGGTTCTTTTTTAATTAAATCAGTTAATATTATTTAAATAAATGTAAGTTATAAGTATGTGATTTTCTCAGGCATTTAGCATAACTCTGCCATCATTGAAGTATGGGAATTTCATCACTGACTTGGGAAGAAAGAGATTAGGCTAATACTGACCACATCCACCTTAAGAGTTGCAAACTCAAATGTCCCCAGTAAATTCACTTCTGAAATATCAGTAATTTCTTTAAAATTCTTGTTCTGCACAGGAAGACAGTGCATGTTAAACATTGAGTAGTCTGCAGTATCACAGGTATTCAGTGAATCATGGCCCACTTGCCCAAATGCACTTTTCTTTGCCCTCTTAATATGTAGCATTCCTACGATATCATCCATGCTTCAAACTACTGGGTATTAAAAAGGAACAGTTTTAAATCCAATTTAACTGTATTTAATCTGAAAACATCTATACATTCCTATTTCAAGAAAAGCAAAGCTTTGCACAGTTAAGAAAAAGCAATACATTTAATTAAATAATTTGAATTTTTCTTATTTCAAGCTGCATATTTATTTCCTTATCCTAACTTTGAAGGATGTTGGTGCTAACAAGCAATTTAGTACATTCTAAGTAAGATGATGAGTTAATTCTTACATAAGGGGAGCAATAATAACAAAAAGAAAAATCAGACGAAAGCTTGCTTTTTGGAGTCAGTTATTAGCAAAGAGCAGTACACAATGCATGCTTGCCATACCCTTATTTGTATGAACACAAGAAGACTCTAAACTGTTGTGCTGGTTTTAGCTGGGACAGAGTTAATTTTCTTCACAGTAGTATGAGACTATGTTTTGGATTTGTGATGAAAACAGTGTTGATAACAGAGAGATGTTTTCGTTATTGCTGAGCAGTGCTTACACAGAGTCAAGGACTTTTCTGCTTCTCACATCACCCCACCACCAAGTGGGCTGGGGGTGCACAAGAAGCTGGGAGGGGACACAGCCAGGACAGCTGACCCCAACTGACCCAAGGGATATTCCATGCTATATGACGTCATGCTCAGTATATAGAGCTGGGGAAGAAGAAGGAAGGGGGGGACGCATGTTCAGTGATGGTGTTTGTCTTCCCAAGTCACCGTTACGCGTGATGGAGCCCTGCTTTCCTGGAGATGGCTGAACACCTGCCTGCCCATGGGAAGTGGTGAATGAATTCCTTGTTTTGCTTTGCTTGTGTGCTCAGCTTTTGCTTTCCCTATTAAACTGTCTTTATCTCAACCCATGAGTTTTCTTACTTTTGCTCTTCTGATTCTCTCCCCCATCCCACTGGGAGAGGAGTGAGCGAGCAGCTGTGTGGTGCTTAGTTGTTGGCTGGGATTAAACCAGAACAACTATAGTCCAGTAGTGCTGAAGATGATGCAGAAGAAATTTCAGCAGCAGTGCCAGTTTCTTCAATGAATAATTGTTTGTGGCATAGAGTATTATTGAAAAGGTCATTTTGATCCTCAGAAGCACAGCTGTTGGAAGAATTCCCAAACAAAGCAGAAAAGGCAATACAGGCATTTTCAGTTTTAAAATGCAATCTTTGGGGCTCCTTCTTGTCCGCATTTGTGTGTCTAATTGTAAGAAGGTCATCAACAAAGGAAATCCACTGACTCCAAGACCATGAAACAGAGGATGAAGTCCTGGTACTCCCTGATGGTGCTGCCGTAATATCAGATTTGCATGAAGTGCTAATGGTGAAGTCTGGTGAAGATAGGCTTTTAGACCCAGAATCTGTCTGATGAAGATAGGCTTTTAGACCCAGAATCTGTCTGGTGTCCAAGCAAAGACTGAGATACTCTATACTCAGGCAAATCAGTGGTAGATGAGGAGGAGCTCTTTCAATGTAGCTGAAGGAAAAGGGAAGAATTGAAACTAGGAGCAACACTGAAATGATAAAAATTTCAATATAAATCCAGACTTCAAAACCATATTCAACATCCACTGCATGAGGATTACTAGCCAGCATGAAAAATAACTGCCCTACTAGGCTAAAAATCATACCACTTACCAATAAAAGAAAAAAAACCCAGCCACATATCATGTGTACTTCATTCATACTGTCAACCATGTAATTTTCCATTTTTTAAGTAAGCCGACAAGTAATTTATTCTGTTTCTCTCCCCTTAAGGCCCTACTTCTCATGACTTTCCTTATTCCTCTAACCTTCTTCCCTGTCATGCTTTCACTTTCTCTCATTTCTGTCTTTTCCTCCTTGTGTCCTACTCCATGTTTGTTTCCTCTCCACAGCTTTCTGCTTTTCATTTCTTTCAAAGTTATTTAATCAAACCTACCCTCCTATAATCCTTCCAAATGTTTTTATCCTCTTACCCTCAACATCTTTAATGGGAAGGCCCAACATAAATTGCTGTTTGGTGAATGAATGAAGACAATGCAGTCATGAGATCCTGTATGATATTCTTCTGTCTGTATCAATCCATATCTAATGAGTAACTACGTATGAGGCATCATCTGCCCCAGTTTTCTTCTCTCATCCTAGAGTCTTCAGGCTGCTGGAAAACAGGAGTTTTCCAAAAGTATTCCCTGCACTTGGCTGTTGCCTGTTGCATTAGATGACAACAGAAGCAGCAAATGCAAGGTTAGTAAATTCTCAACATCTTGCAGATTGGCCAAGCTAGGAACAGCGGAGTGGCATACAGAATTAAAGAGAGAGCAACATGTTTAAAAGTTCAGATCAAAAGTATTGGCGTCCTTTCTACAGTTGTCCTTTTGTCATGAACAAGCATATTCTCCAAGCCCAAATAAACAGAGGTTTAACACAGCTTTCCCTTTCTAACAGATATTTAAAATATCATTCAAGGGTTTTGAAATACTACTACAAATCCTATACAAAGGCAATGTGGAAATGTGCAAGACTTTTAAAAATACACATGGATGAAAATGAGGAAGATAAATAAAAAGAAGCATTTTAAAAAATCAATAGCTGCCTAAAAAATGTTGTGCTTTTTCAAGATAACAAAATTAGCTTAAACTTCTAATAAAGCAAGATTATTCACAGATGACCAAAGTTTACTTCTATGCTGCATAAACCACTGCCTGCTCAAATACCATGGTAGTTTAGGTGTTCAATGATTAACACAAAGTTACAAAACAATACCTAAAGAAAAGTTTTAACAGTAAAAAGAAAAAAGTATCTGCGGGACATGCTAGATTATGACGTATATATTCTGGATACAAAATAAGTAATTTAAGTAATTTTGGATTGAGATTTTTCAAAAGCTATAAGCATCAGCGTACCTATACTGACCTTCAAGTTGAAGATAAAACACTGATTTCAAGGAAAACACAATCAGATTAAAGTTGTCTATTTTTTTTAAGTCTACATAACTAAGTTGGAGGTTAGTGAGCATCAGAAGCTAACTTTATTTAAACAACAATATGAAATACCCCAGTTCAGTAATTTTTTCCCAAATGTATTAGTAATTTGTTATACTTTAAAGCATTTTAGAACACTCAGATTCCATGGATAATTTCACAAGTGTATATAGCTTAGTTAATTCCTAGAACAACACTGCTTTAAATAATTATTTAGCAGATAAAGTTTGCCACGGCACAGATGTTTCATAACTAAAAGCTACTTATGCCCACAGGGGCATTATATTCTACCACTTTCAATGAAATATAGAGCTCTCTGCATAGCCCACTTCCAGGTATGAGGCCTCAGGTAGATGACTCCCCATAGATATGGCTACAGAGGATGTTATGGATCCCAACTACTTGTCACTGCTCATCAGCCAGAGGCTACTCTCTCCAGAGTTCTGCTGACAGGAGGGACTGTATGAACATTTTCTAACCTGCTTTAGCCTCCTATCCAGGTCTAGCAATAAAGAAATGGATATAGTAGCAACCACCAGTAAAACAAATAAAGTATCCATTGCCTTCCTCTGCAGACTCCAAAACCAGATCAAAGCAGTAACGCAGCTAGCAAATCAGATTATTTTGAGAAACTTCTTTTCAGCATAGTCACAGAATCATAGAATCATTTAGGTTGGAAAAGACCTTTAAGATCATCGAGTCAAACTGTTAACCTAGCACTGCCAAGTCCACCACTAAAACATGTCCTTAAGTGCCACGTCTATACGTCTTAAATACCTCCAGGGATGGTGACTCAACCACTTCCCTGGGCAGCCTGTTCCAGTGCTTGACAACCCTTTCAGTGAAGAAATTCTTCATAATATCCAATCTAAACATCCCCTGGTGCAACTTGAGGCCATTTCATCTCCTATCACTTGTTACTTGGGAAAAGAAACTGACACCCACCTCACTACAACCTCCTTTCAGGTAGTTGCAGAGAGTGATAAGGTCTCCCCTCAGCCTCCACTTCTCTAGGCTAAACAACCCCAGTTCCCTCAGCCGCTCCCCATAAGACTTGTTCTCCAGACCCTTCACCAGCTTTGTTGACCTTCTCTAGACATGCTCCAGCACCTCAATGTCCTTCTTGTACTGAGGGGCCCAAAACTGAACAAAATATTCAAGCTGCGGCCTCACCAGTGGCACGATCACTTCCCTACTCCTGCTGACCACACTATTCCTGATACAAGCCAGGATGCTGTTGGCCTTCTTGGCCACCTGGGCACACTGCTGGCTCGTGTTCAGCCGACTGTCAGCCAGCATCCCCAGGACCTTTTCCGCTGGGCAGCTTTCCAGCCACTCTTCCCCAAGCCTGTAGTGTTGCATGGGGTTGTTGTGACCCAAGTGCAGGACCCAGCATTTGGCCTTGTTGAATCTCATACAATTGACCTCAGCCCATCGATCCAGCCTGTCCAGGTCCCTCTGTAGGGCCTTCCTGCCCTCCAGCAGATCAATAATCCTGCCTAACTTGCTGTTGTCTGCAAATGTACTGAGGGTGCACTCGATCCCCTCATCCACATCATTGATAAAAATATTAAACAAGACTGGCCCAAAAACTGAGCCCTGGGGAACACCACTTGTGACCAGCCGCCAACTGGATTTAGCTCCATTCACCACAACTCTCTGGGCTTGGCCATCCAGCCAGTTTTTTTAACCGAGCAAAGAGTGCACCTGTCTAAGACATGAGCCAGTTTCTGCAGGGAGAATGCTGTGGGAAACAGTGTCAAAGGCTTTACTAAAGTCCAGGTGGACGACATCCACAGGCTTTTCCTCATCCACTAAGCGGGTCACCTGGTCATAGAAGGAGATCAGGTTAGTCAAGCAGGACCTGCCTTTCATAAAGCCATCCTGACTGGACCCGATCACCTAGTTTTCCTGTACGTGCTGTGTGATGGCACTCAAGATGAGCTGCTCCATAACCTTTCCGGCACTGAGGTCAGGCTGACAGGCCTGTAGTTCCCCGCATCCTCCTTCCAGCCCTTCTTGTAGATGGGCGTCACATTTGCTAACCTCCAGTCAACTGGGACCTCCCCAGTTAGCCAGGACTGCTGATAAAGGATTGAAAGTGGCTTGGTGAGCACATCCACCAGCTCCCTCAGTACCCTTGGTGGATCCCATCTGGCCCCATAGACCTGTGTGTGTCTAAGTGGTGTAGCAGGTCGCTAAACGTTTCCCCTTGGATTATGGGGGCTTCATTCTGCCCCCCGTCCCTGTCTTCCAGCTCAGGGGGCTGGGTACCCCAAGAACACCTGGTCTTACTAATAATTTTATATATAAATATATATATATAAAATTTATCCTTAAATATTTTACAAATGTGGATCCACTAGCCAATAATCTTGACTGGATACCTAAGCGAGGAAGAGACAATTTAATGATTTCTGTAAGCTAGATATGTTATAAAACACAACTTTTAAGGAACATGAATTTGTAGTGGAGGAATAAGTTCCACTTAAAACACTAAGGGTTATGTAGCAATGCTGGTTGCTGCTAAAAGGACATTATTAAGGCCAAGAAGAGTTAGCACTAATTGTATGGAATTCTCCTATTGATATATGTACTGTTTCTTACTGTTCTTCAACCTGTATGATCAGGTACAGATGAAAATGGTTAGAAAGCCATGATTGCGAACAAATTAGTAAGGTCTATTCTGATTTTTGGAATAGGAATACCTAACTAAAAGAAACAGTGAACACTTCTTTACTCAGGCACATGGGAGGAGAACAGTGTCTACATTAAGACAGTAGGGGTTGGAAAATAGACATGTAGTAGGTAGACTGAAGAAAACTATGAAACAGTGTATCTGCTACTGTCAGTAAATAGTAGATTCCACCTTAAATCCCGAGACAATCAACGTAAATAATTTAAATAAATACTTTTACTAAGCAGGTCCTAACATAGCCATAATATGTTTATCATAGAATCATAGAATCGTTAAGGTTGGAAAAGACCCTTAAGATCATCGAGTCCAACTGCTAACCTAGCACTACCAAGGCCACCACTAAACCATATCCTCAAGCACCACGTCTACCCTTCTTTTAAATGCCTCCAGGGATGGAGGCTCAACCACCTCCCTGGGCAGCCTGTTCCGATGTTTGACAACCCTTTCGGTGAAGAAGTTTTTCCTAATGTCCAACCTAAACTTCCCCTGGCACAGCTTGAGGCCATTTCCTCTCATCCTATCGCTTGTTACTAGGGAGAAGAGACCAACCCCCGTCTCGCTACAACCTCCTTTCAGGTACTTGCAGAGAGCGATAAGGTCTCCCCTCAGCCTCCTCTTCTCCAGACTAAACAACCCCAGCTCCCTCAGCCACTCCTCATAAGACTTGTTCTCCAGACCCTTCACCAGCTTCGTTGCCCTTCTTTGGACATGCTCCAGCACCTCAATGTCCTTCTTGTAGTGAGGGGCCCAAAACTGAACGCAATACTCAAGGTGCGGCCTCACCAGTGCTGAGTACAGGGGCACTATCACCTCCCTGCTCCTGCTGGCCACGCTATCCCTGATACAAGCCAGGATGCCATTGGCCTTCTTGGCCGCCTGAGCACACTGCTGGCTCATGTTCAGGCAGCTGTCAACCAGTCTCTCCTTCCTCTTTCTGAACTAGTTTCTCAGCATCTGCTCTCAGCCTTTTCAACACACATACCCACTCACATGCTATTTTGCCTCCCTCTCCCTCACTGCCTTTTGAATGTAAAAATCAATATTGTCCATTTCTGTAAACTTCCCCCCCCCAAAGACCAAGTTTCAGGAAAGCCTGCCAGTGTCCTGCCCGCACTAATATCCTCCAAAACCCTGTACCCAAAATTTCCACACAGTATCTGCCCCCTCCCCTCCCATACTCCTCAGCCCACCCTCTTCCTCCCAATACACCTACTCTCAGGTGGTGCCAGGAATTCCCCCTTAATTCCAGTTTCAGTCCTGCCATTTTTCTCCTGCTCCCCTTGGATTATGCCTACACATCTCCTAACAGATACATGGTTTCTTACAGGAAACAAGTTCCTCACAGCAAAGCTCCACAGTGGCTTTGTACTACATAGTTCAACAGGCTTTCCTAGAAAGAAGAAACCCATCCCTATTCACAGTGCAAGCTCAGCATATCTCAGTTTCTGTGACAACCTCCATTTAATTTTCCAACTTTACCAACTGAAAAAATAGGCTTATATTCTTCCTCTAGCATAGACGATGATCTTTTTGTGTAAAGGAAGAGAAGGAGAGAAAAAGAGACAAAAGCAACATAGAACTTTCCTAAGGTTTCTAATGTTCCGTCTTCCCCCTTGCTCCCTAGCTTGAAAGCCTGACATATTGCACCGAGTTGTGTATTACTCATAACATAGGATACTGCTTTACAGAATTCTTTCATTTCAGTAGTCGAAGCACATCCCCTTGCAATGACTAAAAAAGCAACAACAGAACATCCTGAAGAATATGCAGAAAACATTTTCTACTATCAAATATTTTACCTGAGGAGGATGAGTATGCCAAGGAGGCTGAAGAGGAAGATTCAAGAGAACTGCTAAAGAGTGGATCCCATGCCAGAAGGTCACCGTACCCCTTTCTATAGTAAGAGTTACAATTGGAATATTAATGAAAGATATATATACTGATAAAAATAAAATTCCAACTTTGGTAATTCATCTTCTGTATTAGTTAGTCTTTGCATCTAAAAATTAAAAGTACTTACAAATTGCAGGTCAAGGAACTGATTTACACATAAGGAAGCTATCTGAACTGATACCTTGGTGCAAGTTTGTGTGGACATATTTCATAATGTCAGTAAATTATTTTCGTTTTCAACAAGACATATATCTACAAATCAATTTGTTTCAGTATATACATATGTGAGCGATGTATATAGACCTGTCCAAATTTGGGGCTTGTAATATTAAACACTTTACAATGGAACACTATATGATGGAAACTAAACCCATCTTATTTAAAACCTGAAATTTTAATAAAACACAATATTTTGTACTCACATAATTATAAATATCAATTGAGACAGGTCACAATGAAGCAAATACATTAGAAGGGGAAACCAAGTGAATAGAAATCTCCACTGTTACATAATTACTCTTTGACTCTTACAATGCAACAGATGCCTAACTTAAAATAGCAGTTGACTGATATTTCCAATGAGTCTCGGAATCTTAGATCAAAATAAGACCAAATTCCCCCCAAAACTACACTTGATATAATTTTAAAAGTTGAACTTACTCATTAGCTGGAGTAGAAAGCTTTGATTTTGTTAACTCTTCACCTAAGCAAAAGACACAGTATTATCACCACTCAAAAATCTTTCAGCTTCATTATAAAAAGATAGTAAATGCTAATAGTTGCAGTTCAAAACTAATTATGAATTATTAAAATTGAGAAGAAGAAATGCATTCTCTCTGATAATATAAATTCAGATGCTCCTGAAATACCTTCTAAAAGGAGAGGACTAAACAGAGCAAGGCGTTTCAGGAGGAAGTGTTGGTCACTTGAAATGTCTTCCTTAAATTCTACTGTTTACATCAATATTATTCTACAGGAAACCTGGCTTAGTTTCCCACTGAGAAAAACCCTAAAGTATAGAGACTAATGCTCTGTCCTCTATCTCCATGGCCATATTTTATGTTTTTGATTATAAAACAGAGAGTAGTTTGCTGTTTTGTGGATGATACTCAACTCGAGTGGGTGGAAGGGTTTTAAGATCTTACACAAGAGTCATTTCCATTGGATTCCCCACCACCACCACCTTTGCCTCTTGGACTTCTTCCTCATCACTGTTGCAGACAGCCTCATCTATTTCCCAGAATAGGGAACAGCTGAGTATACAGAAAAAGAAGAGGTCTTTGGGTGGCTTCTACTAGCTGCATTGAAATTTTGACCAAATAACTTAATTTTGTCCTTTGAATTTACTGTGAGTAGTTCAAAGGCAAATATCATAAAAGGTACCTAGAACTGATAAGAGAAATATTTTTTCTACTTAAAATACAAATACTTAATAAATTTATTTCTTCAACAATAAAAAATATTTTAGTTATGTTAAAAACTAACATAAATAGACTAAAAGTTGAATATTCACACTTACTGGATGAGTTTTGATTCATTTGTGCCTAAAACAGAAAAAACCCAAACCCATAAGAATAAATTCTTTTATTGACTGTCAAATAAAACACTTAATAGTCCCAGGGTTCTTATTTCCACTCAACTTTCCATGCAATATTTTGCTTTCAATGCCAGGCAGAACATTCTGGAGCTTGCAGAAGACCAGAACATGAGCCAGGACAGAGCATCTAGTGCATGCCCACCACACTGGTAAGAAAAAGCAGCAATGAAGACTGTGGAGCTCACAAAGGCAACAGTACGACTAAATCCCTTGACAGGCTGGGCCAGTAAAATTAAACAGCTTTTATATCACATGGTATGCCTGACAGATAAGAATAGAAACATTCCTAAGGTTTTCCCAATAACATTCTTACATACTACAATTACTTGGTTTTAATCTAAAAAATGTTAATGAAAAGCCATTTTGTACTTACAGAACTCTGTTTCTGCTTTCAAAACATGGGGGGGGGAGAGAAAAATCATAATCAATATTTTAATATGCATAATATTTTCCTTAAAATCAAAGCCATCTATATTCTGATCTGAACACTGTACTAGCATGCTTTAATACTATTTATTTGTAATATCATCCCACCATATAAAGAATTATTCTGTGGTTTGGCATAACACATACAATAAAGCTGCACTGTAAAAGCTATGTATCCACATTATATAATCTGTTTTAAAGTTTTGTATATTATTGAGTATGAATTAATAAACTACGTTAAAAGCCACGTTCAGCTAACTCCATATGTATTCAAATGTTTTGTGGTGGCAACAGCAGTAAGACAAGGACTGAGCACTCCCAAGACTCAAAGTAAAGTTAAAATCTGAAAAGGGAGAATTACTTAACATTAAATTGTAATGAAGTGTATCAAAGATGACCTAGTGCACAAGAAAAAAAGAATCATTGAACTTGAACCTAGAATAGATTCTGAACAGTAAAATATATGTTAATACTAAAGATTCCTTACCACTTCTCTACTCATTAAAACTACAAGGAACTTACAGATATTGCTGGAGAAGGAGCGATGTTCCCTATAGATACTTTTAATTCATCCAAGGAAGGCATGGCATACTGAGAGCTATGATTTGACTGGACAGGTTTTATTTCTACATGGAACCTCCTGGGTTCATCATCTTCAGAGTCAGAATCACTGGATGAATAGAAATGGCTCTCTTTGGTATGTTTTTCTCAGTTAAGGTGGAAATACTTTAAATTCATCTGTTTAATCTGTTTCATAATTACTCTCTACAAAATGCTTATATTAAGTAAACACCACAGATAAACAATGCTGCCTAAACTCTTTGTGCACTTATACAGATGCTTCAATTATATCCACTGTCCAAAATTCACATCTGAGTTAAAATTTAGTTTTTATATTCCATTCATCTTCATAACAGTATTCTGTTATCAAAGTCATGATGTCATATAACTGAACAACTGCATATTTGAAAGCATCAGGATAAATGAATGATTCTGCAGTAGCAACACTTCTGTATGTTAAGTTCATGATTTGTAAGACTCAATGAAGGATTCTAACACATGTATGAAACATGTATGCGTTGCAGAAATCCTTTTAAACCAAGTGAGGGAAAGTCCTAGCCTTTTTAATTAGCAATGAAATGCCCACAGTATCCGTACCAAGAGTAACAGTAGAGGAAGCAGCAACTACCATTACTTGCCCTTTTAGCAGAGGCACTGAAAATTTTGCAACAAAGGATGCCAGTTACACAGAAGGCTGCACAGTAAACTAAACCCCATCAGCCACTTAAAGCACTGTCATCCTTGGCTAAAAAGGAATCACAATGACACCTCAGCCCTCAAAATAAGCAAAATATACAGATTAATTTAGCATTGGTTCGTTATATGCACAGAAACTGCACTGAACAAAAGCTCTGAAAGGCCTATGCTAAGTCTTAAAAGATGCAGTTGTTTTGACAAGAAACAAGCTGAAAATTTTCCTCTACCGAAACATAAAAGTGTCTTGCCACCTAGAGGGAGCATACATATTCTATGCAAAAGCATACAGTAAATAAACTCTTATCACTTGCTCTGAGGTCCAGAACTGAGAGGGGAAGGACACACTTGCTCAAATAATAGACATACACATCTTTCTGTGCCTGTGAAGACCTCTCTTGGGCAGTAGCATATCCATTTGCCCTACTGGCTGATTTTTAATTCCAGGGCATGAAGTCAGGGTCAAGGCATTTTAGTCTGCCCAGGACTTCTAATCTACTGTAATAAATTCTATGCTCTTCAGACTCTATTAGGATGCTTTATCATACAGCAGCGCAGCTCTCTCATCCATTAACCTATCCATTTTCTTGGCTGATTGTCCTAATGGTACTTTAAATTCTTAAATTATAGCTGAGATGATTAAGCATTTGATCCAGAAATAACTGGGCATGTGTTGCAAAACATCAGATTGGGTATTCAGAATTTCCCTTCTGGACCTGGAAGGGACAAATCAATAAATTTATTATTTTTATGCATCAATATGTACTTTGTAAGTAAATAGCTTCCAACAATTTTCTTGATCTTGAAAGCAAATAAGAACACATTTCAGCCACAACAGAGGCCTGTATGTGTGATAGATCTGTTCAGGAGTGAGACAGCTTGAACCGTGACTTCTGCCCTGACTGTGTTTCTGTTTGCCGGCCGTGTACAAGCACACAGGGTGCTTCTCTTTGCACAAGAGCAAACGAAACAGGGACAAAGCTACCTTAGAGTCCAAGAACCCTTGGTTAACAAGTCTGTTAACCCTTGCAAGTCCCCATGGCCCTTAGTTGCCTTGCAAAGTTCTGCTTTGACGGAAATAGTGGTTACGTTTTGCTGTTTCAGATCATGAGCTTGCTGATCTGGACAACTGTCAGTGTCAGCTTGGGGCATAGGCATACCTCCTTGCTACCTCACATGTATGCTGTCTTAGTTTTGCTTCTGCAGACTTTAGGTGGGATGTTTGGATTTTCTTCAGAGAAGTGGCATGAAATTAGGTATATGAAGGATTCTGATGTTTCCGTTAGGATGGGGACCTAGATGGCATCTGAAAGACCTGGAGATACTGCTTTGAACCTCAGGGTTGCTCATGATTTGGCACTGTAGGTCTTTCCTGGAGGCTGTTTCTAAGTACAGGCAATGGAGATGGTGCTTTTACCTCTGGGTGCAGGAACCAGGCTGTGCTGCCTGTTTTGCCTGTGCCTGAGCATTAGAAACCCAGGCTACATAGATGAAACAGGGGCTATTGCTGCCATGGAGGGGGATAAGTAGCTTCTTCCAGTATCAGTTCTTCCCAGCTACCAGCAGTCACAGAAGTAGAAAGCTTCATTATCCAGAGTGATCCCTTCTCCCTCTAGCCCTGTGGCAGGACCAGGCCAGGCTTTTGCCCTTCAGGCAAGAAAAAAAAATCAAATATTTTTCCAGTCACCACTCAAATTTTGAGACAATTCTGCCTAGAAGTTTTATTGTCTTATAAATGCAAGTATTGATGCTGATGAGAATCTCAGTGTTGATTAAACTAGGAGGAACTGCTGGTCAGTGTTTCTCCTTATGGTCACATGTAAATCAAAACTTTAAATGGATTTCCAGAATTGACCACAAGTTCCTTTTTTTCTCTCTCTTTTTTTTTTTTAAATAGAGTGATTTGGTGTAATGATGAAATTGTAATTAGTATGGATAGGTACAACTGTTTGACAACATTAAAAAAAGTTATATTTACCCATGAATGGCCTGAAGTACCTTTAGAAGAGTTGGTAATACAATAGCTTGCCAAGAAGAGCTCTGAAATAAAGAAAACTACGAATAACACAAATTTCATTACAGAATGGAATAAAGCTGTATGCCTCATATGAGGTTAGCTGGTGGCCATGTTCTGGTTAAGGTGCTGCAGATCAGAGTGAGCTCATTTTCACTGGAGATGCACTGAAGGTCAACCCACTGGGTACCATGGTCCTAAGCATTTTAGCCAGATTCTGCAATTGCTTATTAGTCGCACACATGCGGGTATTCCTGGTCCCTTCAATGGGATGACTCATAAGGAAGTGCTCGTAAGCAAGAGTTAAGTCCTGGGCTGCATTTGAACTGAATGACCTGTGTTTTAAGGAGCACAGAGAGGTGAAGACCCTATTAAGAAATCACATGCGCTCTTTTTCCAGTTCAGGAGTGTCCTCCTCAAAACACATTTTTGCTGAATGTGTTTGAATCAGGAGGAAATGATATTTGATGGTAAAAACCACAGAGTCAGTTATATTTAACAAGCCTTGAAACACGTGCAAACCCAACAATGACTGAAACGATTACTTCATGATGAATAACATTATTGCCCACAGATGGCACTTTAAACCCAGAAGGTCAGATTCTTTGTATACAATTAAGTTACAAAGACTGACAGTTCTTCTAAACCTTTCATTGTGCAGGTGA